>NC_055959.1:7123355-7140855 GCF_018492685.1 Alosa sapidissima | reverse complement strand
CTCTCTCACACTAACACACACACACAACAATTCAAATGTCTGTGTGCATGGATGATTTTGAAGGAGTGACATCTGTCATAATTCTGTTCCCTTTAGAAAGTGGAATCTCCTCCTCTAACAAGACAGACCCCATCATTGCCAGATGTTTTGAAATGGGCATTATAAATGTTTACACTGTGTAGTAACTCTAAGCTATTAATTTGGACTTGTAACATAAAATACCCCAAAAGCCAAGCATAAAAGCCTTACTGCTATCCACTATAAAAATGGCACTATGAATTTCACTTTCATTTTCAATGTTTTTTTTTCTTTTCTTTTTTTTGTGTCAACACACATGCCAGGCTTTTGTCATCTCTAAAGCACATCTGGGCCAGATTTGGTTGACATATGGTGTGGATGCGATGCGGATGTGGCTTAGGCTCACCAGGTCTGGCGTGCGTCCATGCCAGTGGAAGCTGCAGCAGGCTGGGATTGACCCTGACATGTCTGAACATGGTCCATCTGTTATGGATCCGAATGGCTCAAATTATGGCACAAACCCCCGGCAAGGCAACATCACATTATGTTCATCGCCACGCGCTCCCCGGCAATGGGACCAACCTCAAAGACGAAAGGTTGCTTTCCTCCTTTTAACGACCAACGATTACACCCCCCCCACACACTACACCCACACACACACACACACACACACATACACACACACATACACACACCACCATTTTACTCTATTCCTGCCATTCACATCCAAACGTGCCATACTGGTGACCATTTATTTCACACAATAAAAGCTAAAAGAGAGAAAAGGGAAAAAACACCTCTGCTATGCTCTGGAGAGTGTAGAGTAACAGCTGAGATGCTGCTGTGGCAGTGTTTGTGTGTGTTTGTTTGTATGTGTGTGTGGTGTGTGTGTGTGTGTGTGTGTGTGTGTGTGTGTGATGGTGTGCGTGAGTGTGTGAATGCACATGTGTGTGTGTGTGTGTGTGTGTGTGTGTGTGTGTGTGTGTGTGAGTGTGTGGTGAATGTGTTGAGAGAGTGCATTCACACAGACAATAGGGGCCTAGAGCTGTGTGTGGCTGGGGGAGGGCGAGGTCTCACAGCTCTGGGCGGGCTGTAAATGAAACGTGTGACTGGAGTGCGCGAGCCTCCCTCCCGGGTCTACAGTGAGCTTATCGAGGGATCCCACCTCCGCTGTGCCTGGGCGTCACGCGGCCGACGCCCTCCCGCAGATGCGACCTGACGTGATGTGCCGAGAACTGTCAGGCGTGGGGAGGGGGCACATCTTTGGACGCCTAATAGCCGGCGGGTCCTCCGGGGAGGGGAGGGGGGGGTGGGGGGGTGTTGTCCCTCCTGGTAACATGGGAGTGAGAGCCATTTTATCCGAGAACACAAAGAGAAGGATTCTTGTCGTTTTTTGGGAGCGTTATCTGCCACTCGCACACCCCCATGGCCATCCCCAGGTGCTTGTCCTTTGCTTGCCGCTCTCAACTGGCCACCTCCCCTCCCCTCCCCTCTCCGCTCCCCTAATGACAAATCACAGTGGGAGCAACAGGACAAGTCCCACAGAACCGCAGCATTTCACACCTGTTACACTGCACACAATCACACCTCACACTGGCAGATTTAGAGCCCAGTATCCTCACATGAATTTGAAATGGCGATTAACTACAATGTTTTGCCATAGGGCCTTCCACTGCATAGGCCTCCAGAAGCCTCCAAGTACCATGTAACCACATTCACAGCTGAGGTGGATTGTCCATGATTGCATACCTGCTACAAAGTAAGTATGTGTGACACACATACATACATAATATATATATATTGTTTTCAGACAATACTAATGGCAGGCAGAGCATTGGCGTCTAAGGTACAAATGCTCTGGTCTGGGTATCTGTTTTCCTCTCCATCCTAATCAGTCACCTCGTTAGTGCTGGGCCGACGAACGGCAGCCACAGCCCTGCGACTTTATCGTCTCGCCTTACACCTGTGGCAGGGCGGGCAGGGCGGGGGGGCGGGCGCGGGCTCTTGTCTCGCCATCTGACGGTCATGGGATGTGACTGGAGTGCTGGGGCCCAGGCCTCGGCGGGCCTGGCACGCCTGTCGCCGGCGCTGACACCCGCACACGTCTGAAGGAGCGCACTGCGCGGGGGCCTGGGAGAGGTGAGAGACAAGGCTGCCAGGCGAGCGCTCCTCTCCGCTAGGCTACGCTAGGCTACGCTCCTCTCTTCAATAGACAGACCGGGGGAGCCAGCCAGCCACTGTCATAGAAAACACCACAGCTAAACACGGGCACGTCCCATCCCCCTCACCCAAACCCTACACTCTCTCTCTCTCTCTCTTCTTCTCTCTCTCTCTCTCTCACACACACACACACACACACACACACACACACAGAGACACCTCACCTCTGGTAACCCCCCTCTGCCACCCACTCATGCCGGGCTGACACAACACATTAGCATTAGAGAGCTCAGTACGCCGCGCGCACACACCCACGCGGCATAAAGCAGGGAGGAGCTCACTTGGTGTAGAGAAGCAGCAAACACACACACACACACACCACACACACACACACACACACACACACACACACACACACACACACACACACACACACATGCACACAGATACACACACATGCACACACCCACACAGCATAAAGCGGGGAGGAGCTCGGTGTGAGAATGAGTGTGCCCAGATGTATGAAGACAGACAGAAACACAAAAATGTGTGTTCATACACACACATACACAAACGCACATCCATGAAAAGCAAAATATACACACACACACACACACACACACACACACACACACACAATGGGTATCAACTAGTAGTGTACCGGCCGACTGATAACACCCTTATTTAAACACACTGCATGACACACAGGGTGTTTAACTATGTCTGTAATCGCTCTGGTGAGGCGTTGGCCTTTGCTATGCACGCCGTTAGTTAGTCTTTACTTATTGATAGACTTATTGACACAGCATCCGTGTTTTATCTGTGTGTGGTGTGTGTGTGCGCATGTGTGTGTATCGAGTGTGCTCACAAAGAATATGAGTGTGTATCTGAGTAGGCGCACATTATCTATGCAGCGTGCTTCTCTGTGTGCCTGTCTGTATGCAGTATGTGTGTGTGTGTTGTGTGTGTGTGTGTGTGTGTGTGTGTATGTGTGTGTGTGTACGTGTGTGTGTCTGTATGGATGAGAGAATTAGTGTGCGTGTGTGTGTGTGTGTGTGTGTGCAACTCAGCTCATCTCAGCTCAGCGACCTGACAAAAACACATTGATAATTACCCTCCATCTCGGACAATTAACCGACGGAGAGAGGGCGAAAATGCGCTTCTCGCTTGCCGCCTCGGCATTTCCTGTGCCCAGCCGAGCTGCGTTGGTTCCCCGGCCCTTCGAGGTTACATCAAACAATTTCTCCCCCCCCACCCTCCCACCCCCCATCCACCCTCCTATCGCGTTTCCAGGGCAACACTAATATATTAGCTCGCTGGCGTTACTGGAAAGTGTTTTCGCCCTGACAGTTTTAAAAATGATTTAAAAGCCAGCTTAGTATGTGCGCCTCATCGCCAAAACACTAAATCTGAAACCTCGGGATGGATCTCCACTTTGTCCATGGGAGAGAGAAAGAAAGAGGAGAGAGAGAGAGAGAGAGAGAGAGAGAGAGAGAGAAGGGAAGAGGAGAAAATGCTCGATTTGTTGAAAAAAGATAAAAGATACCCGTTTAAGTGAAATATCTGCAGGTGACTCCACTTCTGCCTCATTGTTCACTCGAGCTGGGCTGTGTGTGTGTGTACGTGTGTCTCTCTCTCCCTTTGTGTGAGTGTGTGTGTATGTGTGTGTGTACTTTGCCCATTTGTTTTCGCAAGGCAGCGTGCACACTTGATATTTCATTGTGAATGCTATTTATTAGCATATTTGCCGTGGCGGGCGGCTGCTGCTGGAGTCCAGATCAGGAGCGGAACAGGCCAGCTCTCGTGGAGGAGTGCGCTCTCTTTTCTTTCTCTCTCTTTCTTTTTTTCCCTTTCTCCCTCAATCTCCCACTCTCTCTCTCTTTCTGTTCTATTACTGCATCCCTGCTCAGCAGTCAGCACGCGCAGAACCCCAGGCCACCACACACACACACACACACACACACACACACACACACACACACACACACACAACTAACAGCCGGCCAGCCTCTGCTCTGCCTATCAGCCCACAGACGAATTACACCTCTGTAATAGAATCCCACTTGTTCTCTCTTTTTCTCCCTTTCACTCTCTGTCTTTCTTTCTCTCTCTCTTCCCACCCTCTCTGTGTCCCTCTCTACTTCTGTCTCCCCTTCACTCAATCCCTCTCTATTCTCCCCATCCCACCCTCCCTCTCTCCTCCCTCCCTCAATCCCTTTCTCTTTTTGTCCTCTCTCCATTTCTTCCTCTCTTTCTCTCTGTCTCTCTCTCTCTCTCTCTCTCTCTTTCTTCCCCTCCCTGTCTGTATTTCTCTGCTTCGGTCTTTTCCCCTTAGACAACACAGGTTGCTAGCGGCACACACACACACACACACACACACACACACACACACACACACACACACAACACACACACACACACACACAACAGTCGTCAAAGGAGCTCTCTTAGCACTTACAGTAAATGAAGCCGGCTTGCAGCGGTAGAGGAGGCCCGCAGAGATGCATTAGATTAGGTAATTGGGGGATGAGTGATGGGGCCAGTCGGGCCCCGCGCCGCAGAAGCCTCGGAAATAAGCATCCCCACGCGCTACAGCCCCGGATTACAGAGTGAGAGAGAGAGGAAGAGAGAGAGAGAGAGAGAGAGAGAGAGAGAGAGAGAGAGAGAGAGAGAGAGAGAGAGAGAGAGAGAGAGAGAAGAAGGGCCCCTGATAGAATAATGTCTGCCCCAAACAGGAGGGACTAAAATTGAACTGTCAAGAAGTGTCAAATACACAATAATATGCTCAGCAGCACCACAGCTATTTGTCCAGCGCTGACCAGACGTCTGCCACGAGTGCCGGGCATTACTGACGCCAGCACCAGGAACCACAGACCCTCTATCAGGCCTCGACGGGAGCATCGCTCGCTTCTCCATACCGGAATTTCCAGAGGAGGGTTGGAGTTAACTCCAGACTAGTGCAACAGGGGATGAAAGTGCATTGAAGTAGCGAAAGATAGATAGAAAGAATGAAAAAATAACACAACTTTTGATTTGATCTTGAATTCAATTTCCCCAACATGAAAATGGTAATGATTTTAAGTATAACCAATTCTGCCATAATCCGCTAACAGGATTTTGTGGGAAGAGGGGAGCGATGCTCTTTTTTTCCTGTGGTGCAATTGATAGCTACAAGCCTGATGGCACAGAGAGATGTCAGAGACACAGAGACACACACACACACACACACACACAGTCTTCTTCCACATATGTCCACCTACACACACATACCTTCAGACAAACACACAAGCACACGCACACACACACACACACACACACACACACACACACACACACACACACACACACACACAGAGAGCATTTCAAATTAGAGGCCAACACAAATTCCCACGCTCCAGCCGTGTCTTTCTCATCCGGCCATCGTTCCCAGCGTGGAGAACGCGATTGCCCCCGTGTCTCTCCACCGGCTCTGCAGCTCACTGCCCGTGCACGCGTCACACTCGCATCGGCAGCAACAGAGGCAGGGGGCAGCGGGCACTGGCCAGGAATGCCGGGCGTATGGTGTAGCTAAATTGATTTGAACATTGCCACCTCTGCTCTGCGGCTTACGCACTTTACTTTACCGGGCTGCAGCAAAACACATTCCTCGGGCACAGGAGAAAAGGAGAGAGGGATGAAGAGAGGAAACGAAGAAGAAGAGGAAGAAGACAACAATGAAGATGAAGAAGAAAAAGCACTTTGCTCACAGGGGGCCATGAATATTCAGGATTCCTGTGCAACCCCTCCCTCCCTCTCTCTCTCCCTCCCTCCCTCCATCTTTCCATCCTTCCTTCCTTCCTCAGCTTTAAGACTTAAGCCCTGAAGTGAGCCTCCATGTGGAAAAAGTGAACGGAGCAGCATCACCACTTAAATTTAGAATTCGTTCGTAAATCAGCCAGACGCACATTTACAATGCCGCCTCCTCCTCCTCCTCCTCCTCCTCCTCCTCCTCTCCTCCTCCTCCTCTAAGCATCCCTGTCTTGTTCCCCTCTCTCCCAAGTTTCCTCCTCTTCTCTGTCTTTATTCCCGAGGATCAAAAGAAAGAGATATCATCACTTTAAATACCCAACAAATCAATATGCCCACATCAGCCCATAGACACCTACCCCCCCCCCAAACCCGGAGAATGGCAGGAGTTCATTTAGGTAATGGTGGCAGAGAGGCGTCAGTTGGGGGAGGGGGAGTGGGGCGCCACAAGAGGACGAGCCCCCCTGCAAAACATCAGAGCCCAACACTCCACTCAGAGCGAGTAAATCACAGACAATCCGTCTGCTTTCTCTTCCTCTGTCATCCACCCCCACCCTCATCCAGCCGCCGAGGGGGTGGGAGTGAAGTGGAGTGAGGGGTGGGTATGTGTGTGAAGTTGTGTGTGTGTGTGTGTGTGTTGGGGGGGTGGGGGGTAGGAAGAAGCAGCCGGTATTATCTGTAAGATGGAGGACGTCCCGGAGCGTGGATACAGTGGCGCACACACACAAGCTGAAACCCTCGCTGATGAAAGGGATGGATGCCGATGGATGCGGTCCCCCCACCCCCCCCCCCCCTCCCCCCCTCCCCCCCCCATCTCTCTCTGCTGCAGTGTCTGGCTGCGTGCGCGAGCACTGACTCCATCTCCCGCTCCAGCTGCTCACTGCTAAGTCCCCACATCAACACGACGCCAGTGGAGAGGCTTCACCGGGAGTCCCGGCCACTGCTGCACAGAAATGGGTTGTAAATAAAAAACTTGAAAAAAAAAACGCCTCACCACAGCTAGAGTAGCACATTTATTTTTGGGCTTTGCGACACACTCAGAAATAAGCACTGGGGCTGAATGGGAGAAGGTTTGTACCGGGGAAAAAAATAAAACACAACACAGCTAAATTTGCTTTTGCTTTCCTTCCTTAGAATTTTACAATGTTCAGCGTCACATTCTTGAGCTATTTTTTGTTTTTGTTTTGTTTTTTGTGGGGGGTTTGCATTTGGTGGCTCTTCACCAGCGAGCGCTGCTCATATCAAAATCACTTGCACAAATATCTTAATCCGGTCGCCCCCACGGCGTGTTCAGATGTGGATGCCGTCAGTGCGTATCGCTGCATGGCTAATGCGTCGCTCTTGGGGAATAACCATGACGACTGCGATTGTGACATCACAGCCTGGTGAACAGCCCTTGATCTCTCTCGTGGGATCCTCCGATGCTCCTCCAAAGCAGGCTGGAGACTGGGCCGAGGCAAGTTCAGAAAGTTGATATCAGGAAAAGAGGGATTCTTTTCGTCCACGTCCACGTCCACTCCTCTGCCTCTTCCACTTTCACCGTGGTGGCTTGCCAATCACGATCGAGTGCACGTGTCACAGATATCAGAAGCCATTCCCTCCCTGAGCCTTTCTGGCAGCCATACATAAGGAACTGATGTCACTGATGTGCCATTTACACACACACACACACACACACACACACACACACACACACACACACACTCTCATACACACAAACACACATTCCATATTCCCCACAAGCTGAAACTCATGCAAAAAAAGTGTCTCCTTCCCCTATCTGATGCTAAAACCCAACCTGTGTCTTTCATCCAGCTCATTCTTTCAAGGCAGATCTGTCCTCGCGTTGCCAATGTCACCACGGATATCCACATATACAATGCAATTAAAGATAAGCCTAATCTTACACACCCACACACAAACAAAAATCTTCACTCTTCCCTAGCCTATCAAAGAGTAGCATGTGTATGAACAAGCCAGAGGATTAGCCAGAGACTTACATCCTTTAGAGCAAACTCACACACCACGCAAGATGTAAAGGCAACAAGACCATGAGCAAACACTGCTGCATATACATTTAAAAGCATATGAATATTAAATTAATCCGCTCGGTTGTGAGCTGAATATAAAGGAGGGAAAAAAAAGGATTGTTTCTCAATTTGCATGGTATATGGAAAGTGAAATGAGGCTGATTGAGTGACAAGCCGCACTGCAAGGCTTGCTTGTTATGCAGATACATCAAATGACATGCAGCAATAACTTTGAGCCGTCTTACAAACCTGGCAACACGGTCACCCTGGAGGGTAAGGGCAGAATTGACGACATCCAAGAAGTCACTTCTAAGGTGACTGGCCTCTATATACATGATTATGCTACACTTAAACACATTTCCTCTGCGAGGTGAAATAACTGCAAGCAGAAGTCCCTTACAATCTCCCTCTCTCTCTCTGATCGCATGAAAAGAAACCATCCCCGCAAAAGCATTCACTAAATCCACTTTTATGCACCAACCTCATTCTTCTCACTTCTAACTGCAAAGGTGCTTTTGGCTGCAACATTATGAAAACCACAGAGGGCCACTGAGAGGTATAGGCACAATAATAATGGAAAGTAACCTGATGAAAAACACTGATCGTCGGCAAACGGAGTTGTTAGAAATACAGATAAATAAAATCACTCGCTCATTAGAATACAGCCTTTCCGAAGTCACTAACAGGATGTTTTGGCAACATATGCAAATTTTGAGGGGGATTTGACTTTATTTATTTATTTTAACACATCTGCTGAAGGTATTAATTCTAGTCTCTTATTTTAATACTTGGCTTTATGGCTTGTAATTGCATGATTTGCATTTTTTCGGCCCATTATAAATAATCCGTGGCGTTACAAGGCTTCCCCTGCCAAACTGGCACAGGTCTCCTGCTTTAATCTTGTGAAACAGTTGCTTTATCTCCTCATTCAACCTGGGATTTATCTTTTTTTTGTTCCTTGGTGTCGTTGATGCATAAATGTTTACAAAAGCAAGACAACATTCACCCCCCCCCCCCCCCACACACACATACACACACCTCACTCTCCATCTCCTTTTCTGTTAACACTGGAGTTCAAAGTCTTAGCACAATTACTGCAGTGCTATCACCGACTTTTGTTCTAAATGCATTGTTGCACTCCTCTCACCACTTCTTTGAGTTGGCTTCATGTTATTTAAAAAAAAGAATTGTTACGTATCGCGGATTCACTTTGTGTGAGAGGAGATAATAAACATGGAGATGCGACTCTGCATTAGAATATTTATTTATTTATTTATTTATTTATTTTTTTTGTCAGTGCACGATCATTCTCAGTCGACTGGGTTTCCCCGCTCCTCTCATCCACCCCCCCCCTCCACTCTTCTCTCACCCCCACCCTCTCCCCCTCTCTCCCTCTTTCCCCTCCCCCTCTTTCTGTCTCTCCCTTGGGGGTTTGGGGACCAAAGCTGAAGCACAGCTCCATTCTGCATCTGACACATTATCACATCCACACAAATACTGTAACAACACGCAGCCCACACTCACCAGGCTGCTGGCATCTAGTGCCTTTACACGCATGTGTGCAAGAGCACAGACATACATTCACATACACTCCGAGAGAGATACACATGTACAAACAGTACCTCTGCATCTGTGTGTGTTTGTCTATGTTTGTGTGTGTGTGTATGTGTGTGTGTGTACAGTATGTGTGTGTGCGCGTTTGTAGTGAGTGGCAGGTATCATGCCCATGAATAGCCAGAGAGCTGCTGACAATGCAAATGATCTGGCCCTGATCTGGCCCCAATCTGGCACGTGGCATGTTCTTTCAGGGTGAACTGCTTTCTGGGTAAAGCAATGGTGCTCCATCCCAGACGCTTATGAGATAGGCGTTTCCCTAAGTGACAGATCGTGCAATTCCAGCCACGCTAAAACCACACTTAGCAAAGTGACGTGGCACGCGCCTGAATTAACACGTCGCCTCAGTCGGAAGACATATCTGTACTATCTACACACAGCTCTCTGCACTTGAAGCTCATCTTCGTAGAAATTTCCAGCGAACCGATACACAATGGCAGGTAGAAATAAAGCAGAGTGCTTTTATCACACCTAAAACGGCTTCTCATTTTGCATGCAACAGTAAGCAAAGTCATGAAGGGGTGGGGTATGTGTGTGTGTGGATTTGTGTGTCTCTGTGTGTGTGTGTGAATGTGGGGGTGGGGGTGGGGTGGAGGGGGGTAGTGGGTGATCATAAAAACACAACGATTTGATATTCTCTCATGTAAAATGCATGCCCAATATGGCTTCATTTCAAAGAGGACCATTCAGAGATAGAGAGATAGAGCCAGGGAGAGAGAGAGAGAGAGAGAGAGAGAGAGAGAGAGAGAGAGAGAGAGAGAGAGAGAGAGAGAGAGTGCCGCACTCGGCGCCTAATGACTGGTAAGGCAAAAGGGAGTCAGCTGGCACGTGGAGGACCCTGTGAGTGCCCAGCGGGAGTCCTCTCCTCTCCTGTCCTCTCCTCTCTGCAGAGTCGTCCCTGTCCCTGTTCCTCGTCCTGTCCCCGTCCTCGTCCCTGTCCTAGTCCTCGTTCCCTTGTCTCCTGTCCCCTGTCACACTGTCCCTGTTCACCATCCCCTGCTCTGTCCTGCCCTGCTTCAGCCAAGTCCTGACCCAACCCTCCTCCCAACAACAACAACAACACGCCGTGATTAGATTTGGCCTGTTTGCAATCACACAATCACAGGAGGCAAGGGAGAGAGAGAGAGAGAGAGAGAGAGAGAGAGAGAGAGAGAGAGAGAAACAAGAGAGTGAGCGAGAGAGGAAGAGAAAGAGAGAGTGAATAGAAGGTAAAGGGTGTGAGAGTGTGTGTATATATCTGTGTGTGTGTGTGAAACCATGTAAGTGAGAAACAGACAGAAAGAGAGAGAGAAAGAGAGAGAAAGAAAGAGAGAGAGAGAGAGAGGGGGGGGGGGAGAGAGTAGCTGCGTCTGAATGCCCCTGTCGTCTGTTTGTCAGTCAAACCCGGCGAGGCGAGGCTCTGGGTCATCTGTCTGCGACGCTGGAAGCCGGGGACGCCACAGTGGAGGTGCTGAGCACACAACTAATCACCGCCAGCCTTCAGCACGCCTGCACCGGCCAACACACACACACACACACACACACACACACAACTACAGTGCTTCACTGACTTGTGTAAGAACAATATGTGCAAGCGTAAGGTATAAAAAAACATCATATGATGACGATTTCAAAGGGGTAGTGAATCATTCAAAACGTCGTGGAGGTGTTAGTGGGGAATTATACTTGAATGCGGTTTGTTATGGTTGGCTCACAAGGAGAAATGAGGCATACTGTAAGCTCTTCCAACAAAAAATGGCAACGTAATAAAACATTGACTAAAAGAGTCTAAAATTGCATACATTTTTATAAAATTCTAAAAAAGATTAAGTTCGAAGAAAACACTTTATAAACCTCTGACAAAGTATCTATGATTTCATATAATCATTTAAAATGATCAATGTGGTGAAGATAGTATCACAGTATTTTTTATAATAGAACTTATAATTTAGCAAAAACATAAATGAACTTAAATAAAAAACAGGAATATCTGCCGCCAGTGTAGCTTCAGTCTAATAATCATTATTATGAATCTAGTGACCCAGTGTCAAAATAGAAAAAAAAAAATCATGAATAACATCCTAAATATCTGAATAGAAACCAGATGACGTCCAAAAGTGCCCGGGAATTACATGTGTGTGAGAACCCCTTCCTTTCAGGCATCCTTAAAATAGGCTATCCACCATGTTGAAGAAATGATTAAGTTCTTTTCAAGGACAATTTCAAAGCTCTACGAGTCAACATTGTAATGTTTACAGCAAGGTATTCATCACTGCTCAAACAAAAACAAGATTATGTTACATCACTTCAAATCAAAGTATAAATCATACAGTAGTATGTTCAATTTACCACCATTGACTTTCATTTCCAGAATTGCCCCTCTTTCAGTGGAGGTTGGTCTCTCTCTATTTTCCCTCTCTCTGTCTCTCTCTCTCTCTCTCGCTCTCTGTCTATTAGGCAGCTTTAAGGGAAACCCGGTGTTTAGCAACAAAGAAACTCAGCATCCAGTATGGTGGGCGATCACATTGCAGAGACTGAGGTATTCTCCCTCATTTGTGCGTGCACACACACACACACACACACACACACACTGTAGCAGCAGCACATAACAACTTGCACTCGTTCACCCACAAACACTCTCTCACACACAAGAACATGATTTCAGTAAGAGCATGCACACACATTAGCACACACACACACACACACACACACTTTCACAGCACATAACACTCCCCTCAAGTCCAAAAAAGCAAATACCCTTCCCCCCCTCCCCATTTTCGCTTTATAGGTCAGTCTTAGTTCCAGGCATACTCCGATTGAACATTTCATTACTCGGGCATCACTCAGCCAACCCTCGATCAAGCCCCCCCCCCCCCCCTCCCTTCCCCCTCCCTCCCTCCTGTCTCCCCGCCTTCATGCCTTCTACCACCCCTCACATCACCCTCTCATGCCAGAGCCCCAATATTGATTTTAATATATACCAACTCACCCCGGTGTGAAGCGCACTCTGAAGAGGACGGTCGGACACCAGGCGCTGTTAGCAGTGACTAGAGAGGCACTCCATGTACCACGCGTTCAGTCACACACACACACACACACACACACACACTGCCTCACACACGCACGCACACACACACACACACTTACACACTCACACACACAAGTGCGCAGGCACGCACATGCACACACACGCTTGCACTCTCCCGCACGGCACGTACGCTCGCTCGCTGGCTTGCGCGCACACACACACACACACACACGCTGAGCACACACTCAACGCTCACTGGAGGGAAGGGATCTCTCTTTTTTTTTAGAGGAGGTAAAGAAGAAGAAAAAAAATCAGAGAGAGAGAAACAGCACAAGGGGGAAAGCACGAGGAGAACAGGCAGAAGAAGAGAGAAGAGAGGAGAGGCAGAGAGACAGAGTGAGTGAGAGAGAGTGAGGGAGGAGGAAAAAGACAGAGAGAGAGAGAGAAAGAGAGAGAGAGAGATGGGAAATTAATAATCCCTCAGACACGTCCCCTCTGTGTTATGCATCAGGCTGCTTTCTCACAAGCTGCGGAGGAGCCGGGATATGCTAATGGGAGGGGCCACCGCCACACTCCATTGGTCGGTTCCTCTCATTCCTACACATGGCAGCCAATCCTGTCGTTTTTCCCTCGTCTTTTCCTTTTTTCCCCCTTTTTTTCGCCCTGAGGAACAAATATACAGTAGCCAGCGCTGAGCAGATTCAGGAGAGGAGAGAGAAGAGAGGAGCAAGGATAAAAGACAAATGAGAAGCTGGGAGGGAGAGAGAGAGAGAGAGAGAGGGAGGGAGAGATGGAGGGAGAGAGAGGGAGGGAGAGATGGAGGGAGAGAGAGAGAGAGAGAGATGGAGGGAGAGAGAGGAAGAGGGAGGGAGAGAGGGAGGGAGAGTGGGAGAGAGGGAGAGAGAGAGGGAGAGGGAGGGAGAGAGAGAGAGAGAGAGGGAGGGATGGAGAGCGGGACACAGAAGGAAACAAATGCTGAAAAGAGCAAAATCAGGAGGAGAGAAGGGAGGCAAAGAGAGAGAGAGAGGGGGGAGAAAGAGAGAAGGAGGGATGGGGAATGAGAGAAGGAGGGATGGGGAATGAGAGAAGGAGGGATGGGGAATGAGAGTAAAAGAGATGTAGAGAGTGAGGCACACACACAGATAGAAAAAGAGAGAAAAAAAGGAGTGACCCACACACACACACACACACACACACACACACACACACACACACACACACACACACACACACACACACACACACACAGTCACAGAAAGACAGAGAAAAGAGAGCTAGGAGAGGTGAGGGAGGCGAGGTGAGGTGAGGAGAGGAGAGCTGGGGCAGAGGAGAGTGAAGCCCGGTGGCTGTGTGGTGCGCTGCTCTGTGCCGCCCGTGGGCTAGGGAACGCTGCAGCTGCTTAATGCACTATTAACTTTATTTGAGCCAACTCCTCATTTGATCGGCCACCACGGGGGTCAGCCAATGGTTAGCAATTTTACCCCCAACAACCACACACACACACACACACACACACACACACACACACACACACACACATCTTCCATGCCAACCCCAAAGCATAGCGTAATGAAATTGCCACCTTTTTCCACCAAACCTATCATAGCATTTAGGGTAAACACTCTCACACACACACACATACATACAGTACATACACACACACGCACACACACACACACACACACACACACACACATACTGTACACACATGCACATATGCAAGCACGTATGCAAGCACACCCGCATGCATGCATGTATGCGCACACACACACACACACACACAAACACGCGGCACCCAATGCAGGGGGGGGGGGGGTTGGGGGGTAATGCAGGTGAAATGTTGGCTCACTGCCCTCCCTGTCAGACATTACAGGCAATTCCTTGCCTCCATTTTCTCCTGTTACAATGAATGCATTTCACAGCTCACTTGCTTGACAGTGTGGGTGGTACGGCATAACATCCTACACGATGTGAGAGAGAATATCCAACACTTTTTTAACCCACTCTCATCTCTCTCTCTCTCTCTTTTTCTCCATCTCTCTCCCTCTCCCTCTCTCTCTCTGCTTCTCTCCAGAGTTAAAAAATATGGAGGAGGTGGTGGTGGTGGAGGGGACCTGGCAACACAACCTCCACACTCAAAAGCCCAAAGCCTATAAATGATTACACGTAGGCCCTGGTGCATGCATCACGTCTCTGGTTTGGCACTAGCCACACTGGCTTCGCCGTTGTGTACAAAATCACACATGTTGTGCTCGAACAAAAACACACACAAAACTGACCTTATACGAGGAGTCTATCAAAACACTAGCACATTCTAACATTATCACAACGGTCGAGCGAATGGGGTGGGATTGTAAACAGCCGTACCTGGCTGGTTTTTAATGGCGCTACCAGAGGAGGAGGACAGCGTGAAGAGGCTAGGCGTGTTAAGCGCTAACGGGATTGATTTGGATATTGTTAACCGCTACAGATGTGTTTATCAGTCTCGCACCGTTTCAATGCGCCATGATAATCTCAGGTTTTTTTGGCAGCGGAATCAGAGGCAACACACACAAAAGAGGACACAACGGGGGTGTGTGTGTGTGGGGGGGGGTGCGGAGCGGCAATCCCAAGGCATGATAAGAGAGACTGTCACACAAAATTGTGGATGGCGCGCGAGAGGGAAGAGGCCAATCCTAGCTCGTTATAATCAGCTAATTAGCCACTTCAGTCAGGCCTGCAAACACACAGCCAAGCTCCCCTCTGCCATCTCACCCCATCTACTTCAACCACACACACACACACACACACACACACACACACACACACACACATCATTAACCCTACACCCGGAATACCTCAGCCCCCCCCCCCCCGCTTTGTAATCAAATGCATTATTCAAGGCAAAAGGAGGGTGCGAGAGAGAGAGAAAGAAAGAGAGAGATGGTGAGATGGAGAGAAAACAAAAAAAAAACAGGAAGGAGACCAGCAAGGGGGACTGCTGACCATAGATGCACACACACACACACACACACACACACACACACACACACACACACACAAACAAAATGTGCACATAAATAAAATATACAGTATATAATGTACACATACACTCACACACATACACACACTGTGACCCTGTGTACAAACACAGATGCAAATAGACTCAAGCATGCAAATGATACACACATTGAGCCAAGCCCAATCCCTGCGATCGCTGCAGTCTGTCGCCTTTCTGGCCAGTTCCAGTGTAGCCAGAGTTAAGCTCAGCACTGTGCGTGTGTGTGAGAGTGTGTGTGTGTGTGTGTGTGTGCTACAGTGAGAATGCAAACAGCGAGTGCACAGGGCTTGCCTCCATGATCCACTGCGTAATCTGGGGGAAAGAGAAACTAGGCCTGGTCCACATGGCAGCAGCCACAGAAACAGAAGGTAATTACCGCTCCCTTCTCTCTCTCTCTCTCTCTCTCTCTTTTACTCGTACCTTGATGGGAGCACTTTAAGTGCTGGCGTTGAGGAAATGGGAGGTGGTTGGGGTGGGGCCCTGGTGGGGGGGGGCTCTGGCCTGTTCACCTCATTCCCCACCAGTCCCACCTAATCGACTGCACCATTTCACAGGGAGATCAACAAACGGTCACGCTGCCCAATCATTCAGACCGGGCCCATGCATACAAGGGGAGCAGAGGACAGAAGAAATGGAAAGAGAGAGAGAGAGAGAGAGAGAGCAAGTGTAGAGGAAAGGAGAGAATAAAAGAGTGATGAAGAAAAGAAAGGGGGAGAAAGGAGAGGAGAAAAAAGATTATCACACCATAAGAAACCTGGAGCCCAATGAATGATGGGTTCCTTCAGCCAGTGGCTACATGACGGACTTCTCCGTCCTCCCTTCTCCGTCCTCCCTTCTCCGAGCCTGGTTTTGATGCATGCCCAGATTTCTACAAAACATCGCGAGTGCTTAACACATTTACCCTTCAAATCAATCACAGGTTAATTGTCCCGGGGTGTTTGGGTTCGCTAATGAGTTGCAGGTAGCAAAGCACAAGAGCTTAAGAGCCAGTAAACAGCATCCCTGCCTCCGAAAGCAGCCTCAATAAACACACACACACACACACGCACACACACACGCACACGCACACGCACACGCACACGCACACACACACACACACACACACACAGAGATGCCGTCTTCTTAATCAGGCATCTCACCTTCCCACAATCAGGCTTCAAAATCAAACTCACTTGAAACAACGATATAATAATAATATTACTCAAGCCAAAGGGAAAAAAAAATAAATAAAAAAAAGAAGGAAAGAAAGCGACGCTGTTCCAATAATGCGATTGTGGCTAAGTGGTGAGATACGGTTGTTGAGATGTCTTTGTGTTGTTGCCGCTGCGGGCACTCTCTCCGTCTCCGCAGACCGGCAGGGATCGCAGCGCTTTTATTTTCTGTCATTAGATTCAATGATAGAATTAAGGATAAGACCAGAGCTGGCCCCAGTGCATCAAATAGAAAATCAATTATGTTGTCAGAATGTATGTCCCTACGTTTATTTGCCCCAGCTCTCCTTCCCACTCTTGTAATCTGCGGTTTGAGGAGGAGAAGGAGAGGGGGGGGCAAACAAATGCGCTGAGATTTGTAGCATGCCAGTTTAATCACATTTTTTGATCTGATTTTAAAAAAGCCGTTTATTCAGTTCAGCTCTGTGGCATTCACATTTCTGACAAGCATATCATATAATTCTGTCATGAACAAAATAAACACACAGCTTGGGAAGCGGGCACCAACATATTAACTTTTATTCCCCCCTCTCCCCTTTTTCTGGGGGAAATCTTCCATCGTTAGCCACTCCATGGCAAGTGGCAGGAGAGGGCAGAGCCTGTTTGTGCCGCGTGAAATACTGGGGCTCTTGAA
>NC_055959.1:7118355-7120855 GCF_018492685.1 Alosa sapidissima | reverse complement strand
TGAATCTGTCACTTCCCATCTCAGTTAACACACTGTAGAGTAGGGTTCATCAGACCCGCGAGAGGAGAAGAAAAGAGAGAGGGAGAGAGAGAGAGAGAGAGAAAGAATGAACGAAAACGCAGCCAGGGTTGAATACAAAGCAAAAACTGCAGGCTTAAAAGCTTGGGGATGGAGACAGGGAGGCCCAGAGATGAGAGGTCCAATTCAGATAGAGGAGTGAGGGAGAAAGAAAGAAAGAAAGAAAGAAAGAAAGATGTGGAGAGAGAAAGCCATACAATAAAGACAGTGCAGTGTTGCCCCCGGGTCATTCTTAGAGAATGTGGGGTAATGCAACTGATAAACAAGAGGCTTTGATATAGTGTGTGTGTTCATGTGTGTGGAGGGCATCGTGCAGATAAGAGCCCAGTGCTCTGGCGAGTCTTTGGCTTGGTGTCAAATAAGGGGGATGGGGTTAACCGGCCTCGCCGAGCTGGGGGCGCAGGCGCCATCGCTCCGTGTCATTTTGACGGGGTTGGAGTTCACTGGAAATCTATCATCTCGGGCCCTGTCCTGTCTGAAGCTGTGGATCAGCGCACAGTAGATTTGATTTGACAGGGTCGCAAGGTGGCGCCTCGAGACATTAATAAACTCTCGGGTCCGGCCTGCAGGGGCCCCTCTCACCCCCCGCACTTGACCCAACAGGTTTCCACACTGATCAAAACAACACAGCCGCCAAACATAAAAGGCACACAGCATCAAAGAAGTCAAAGAACTGAACTTTTGGCATTTTGGGAAATGTATCATTAGTTTGTCATTTAACTTCTTTTCACCCCCTTTATATAGTATATACACCTGTTCTCAAATACCTAAAAAAAACAATAAAAAAAGATAGGTCGTTTATCTGCATGCCAGTCAGTTTTTCACTTGCAGACGCATGAATAGAGAACAAAATGTCTGCACTTTTTCAGATGCCACCCTGGCTTTCCAAAAGCCTCCTCCCTCCTTACAGAAAGGGCTCTTTTATTTCGCTAAGAGGAAAATAAAAATGTCTCATAAATCCTGCAAGCTTCATTTAAAAAACAGTCCTTTAGAGGGAAAAGAAGGGAGGAGGGAGGAGAAGAAAAGAAGAGAAAAGAAGGAGAAGAAATTGAATCTTATCAATTTCACTCACTCCTATTCATTTTCCTGATTGCCTGGCGGGGCCTGTATTAAAGGCCTGAGACGAAAGCAAAATGACACAGTCCTGAGGCCCACTAAGACATGCCCAGTGGCCATAAACGCACGTTTCCATAATCTCGCTCGGGCTCCAAACACTCTGAGGAGGAGAGAGAGAAAGATCCCTCAGCTCCCAGAACAACTCCCCAAAGATCAGGCAGGTGCTGGGGCTCTGACAGGTCTGCTTATTACTGCAGTGCTGTAATTATGAGGGATGTGATCGAGGCGTCTGTCCCCCCCCCCCCCCCCCCCCCCCCCCTCATTTTTTTTTTTTTTTTTTTTAATCTGATTTTTCCAGAATCATGCTGACGCTCACTCTTCTTTCAAGCAACTGCGATATGACCAGGGGGCTAGTGTTAACCCACTTTTCCATCACACTGGATAAAAAACCAGCATACTCTGGGTGTACATGTATTTTTGAAAAAAAGAAAAAATATATATATGTATACATATATCACTACAGCATACATCTGTGGTTAGCTCCAAATAGTATCAAATAGATAATAACTGACTGGTATGGATTTGCCAGACTCCAATCAGATCAGGTCAAGATCCGATCTGGAGCCTGCGATTGGGGATCTGAGTAAAGCTAGTCTTCAAAAAGGCTGAACATTTCTTGAAAATGTCAAATGATGCCTGAGTACTATCTGACATTTTATTTAATGTTCAAGATGCCTGTGTTTGCTTCACTCTTTGAGTTGGACTTAGGGCTTTGAAGCCGAGTCAAAGACAAGGACCTGAGGGGAAAGGGGCTTTCTGTTCTTGTGAGCAGAAGATATACACACGCCACAGACAGAGCAAGCACAAGCCAATGAACCAAAGCATCTAAAAACATCTGGTTAAAAAGCTACCATTAAAAGATCAGGGTGACAAGGCTGCTGAACTAGAATCATTACAAAATCAAAGGGATTTAAGAAAAAAAGATATAACAACACACTCTAGCAGCATCTGCTGGCTGCTTTTAAAACTACACAGACAGAGTCCAAACCAGACTGATCTGAGCTCTGGTCTCTCACATTCAGTCTCCAGCAACACACACACACACATACACACACACACACACACACACACACACACACACACACACACACACACACACACACACACACACACACACACACAAACACCAGGCTGCATCTTCACAAAATCATAATTGAATAATAATCTAATTTGTATTCTATGACCGCTCTGGTAGCGGGTGAGCATCTTCTCTTTTTTTTGTATTTCAATTTTATTTATTTATTTATATTTGAGACAGATAAAGTCAATTATCTCTGTTTCCTTTAATGTTTTAATTTCGAGCCGA
>NC_055959.1:7095855-7115855 GCF_018492685.1 Alosa sapidissima | reverse complement strand
ATGCTGAAACTGTGACAGGTTAAGGGATTGTATTGATTCACAACTGCGGCCAGGGATGGGAGGGTGACGGAGGAGAGAGAGAGAGAGAGAGAGTGAGAGAGAGAGAGAGACGAAGTGAGAGGCAGACAGTGAGGGACGAGGAGAGGGGAGGGCAAGACACCAGCTCAAGGTGAAAGCCATCGTCTTGGAGAGGGAAGAGAAGGAGTGAAGTAGAAAATGGCTGCAAAGTTGTGGGAGCTGTTGAATGACATCAGGTCTAACAGCCGTAGCTCACTACCTTTCAAAGTTAGAAATCATGCTGAACACATTGTACTGTAACTGCATTAGGACATTAAATAACCCAAACTCACCCATACCTATCTCACCACACCAAATACCTATCACATCACACCAAAACTGTTTCCGCTATCTCTGCCATTTTCCCAGGCTTTTAACTTCACACACACACACACACACACACACACAACACATATATATATATATATATATATATATATATATATATATATAATGAATATATAAAAAATGTTGCAGACAAATTGTCCTGAAGGATGGCTATTTCATAATGCTGTTCAGTTTTGTTGATGCCTGGGGCAAAACGAGGCTTCCTTGTCCGCCTTCTTCGTGCGATGCCCTTTGTTTTGGGGGGTATTTTACAGCTCCGACGCTTCCGGTGTCAGTGCTCACAAATCGGCTGAAGGAGCCAGACAAATCACTGGCGGCCAAGAAGCAATATAGGAAGCCACAGCCCTCCACGAGAAAGACTGCTGAAATCAGCAAGTTTGCAGGGTCACGCTCCATACCTTTCTCTCTCTCCTTCTCTCTCTCTCTCTCTTTCTTTTTTACCTCAGTGCCTAGACAGGCAGAGCAATCAATCTTAACTAGAGCCATTCCTTGGCAGGAGTGAGAGCTGCCATTTGTTTTCTTCCTTTGGGATGCGGCCCGCCTTTTTCCTCCGGAATTTTCTCTCCATGCAGCAGTTTTTACATATCCGTGCGTTATTGGTTTATTATGGCCATAAAAAGGCTGATGCGCCCGCAGCTTGAGATGCATGGCAGGTGTGTGCGCAGGGAGAAAAGACTGCGTGGCTGCCAAGGTATCCCACAAATGGAGGCAAATTACAGTAAATACCTGCATCTATAGCGTCAAACTAACGGCTGTGTTTCCCAACATGAAAATGTGGATTGTGCGCAGAGGTTTCTTTTGTTGTCACTGCTTTTAAAAGCTAAATGTGAATTATTTAATGTTAACTGTACTCTTGGACAAAATAACTGTCCATACTGTATGTAGGGGTCATCCCCAGACTTGGCATCTGCAACTGATTTGGGCTTGTTTTTGTTTTGTTTTTGTTTGGGGTGGGGGGTTGTGTTACTGTCCGACGCAGAGTAATGTTTTTCCCTGCCACTGCAGCAGCGTAAGGCCCCTCTGAGTAAATCTACATAATGAAATGAAACAAGATGGCCCTGCTCGCAAGGACATATTATTTGTCATGAAGCCATCCAGCTATTCAAAAACCAACAACAAAATGAGAGCATGTTTTCAGGGAGAACACAAAAGGATGGCTGAGGGGACGAGTGAACCAGATGAAAGAGAGAGAGAAGGAGATAGAGAGAGTAAGAGAGAGAGAAAGAAAGAGAGAGAGAATGACAGTGTGAAGAGTGAGTGCTTCCTTTCATTAATCCATGAATGCAATTACTGTATAAACAGCCATGGCTCTGATAGATCTCCTTCAGCCATGTTTCACTTACTCGAGCATGTTCTGATGTTTGACTGAAACAAACAAGAAGAGGCCCCAACAAGTCATTTACTATCTCGCCCCTCTCTCATCAAAAGCATCTACGCAACCAGAACACCCTTCCATTTAAAGAACATTTTCTACTTCCATTTCAAAAACATTTTCCATCAGATCCCCAAGAGTTGGAGACGGGAGGTGTCGTAAAACAGAGTGAGAGACTAGAGATTATACATTTAATGAAAGAAGTATAGTATATAGTATAGTATATATACTTTTTTGATCCCGTGAGGGAAATTTGGTCTCTGCATTTTAACCCAATCGGTGAATTAGTGAAACACAAACAGTGAACACACAGTGAGGTGAAGCACACACTCAGGGAGCAGTGAGGGGTTAGGTGCCTTGCTCAAGGGCACTTCAAGCCGCAGCCCACTGGTCGGGGCTCGAACCGGCAACCCTCTGGTTACAAGTCCAGAGTGCTAACCAGTGGGCCACGGCTGCCCAAAGTGATGAATGTTAAAGGAAGCCATTTAAATGTACCTCTCAGTTGTAAATATTATAAGAGAGAGAGAGAGAGAGAGAGAGAGAGAGAGAGAGAGAGAGAGAGAGAGAGAGAGAAAGAGCAAGAGAGAGTTGAGGAAGAAGCTCAATCATTCTGGCTTTCCACAAATAGCTTTTCACTCCATGGAGCTAATTTAAGCATGGCGCTGGTTGCAAAAAAGAAGCAGGTTGGATGAGACAAGAAACAATCACCTGGCATGTGTGTGTGTGTGCGCGTGTCTATGTCTGCATCTCTCTGTGTGTATGTATGTGTTACATGACTCAGTCCAATACCCAGAGAAAGAACCATATGAATGGCTCCCTTATCATAGACACCAGGACTTGAACTACTCGTGGGGAAGGAACATCGAAGAATCGCACTAAATAGCTGTGGCGCCAGCTATGCAGACTCTGACTCTTCCACAGACGTGGATGGGCTTATCTGCTCTCTTTGTAGGTTTTTCGTGGTGGCCCTAGGCGGAAGGCCATCCGTACCATCAACAGCAGGCCGTGATTGGAGACGAGATGGCAGGGACTTCTCCTTTCATTTGACCCAGTTTACCTGAGACCTCCTCCTGAGATATGCAACGTAATTAATCAGTGTCTAGTCAATTTCAAATGCCATCCTCTAAGCATCCCATCTGGTGGGTGTCAGGCATCATTTAGTGTGACACCAAGGTTTTTTTTTTTTACTTTTTTTTCTCTCAAATCTACTTTTATCGAAATTACTCTCTCTAGTTTTGTTGTTGTTGTCTTGCTGTATGTTGATATTTACAGCAAACGTAATTTCTTATTGACTTAGTATATCTCCATGAATCCACCTGCATGTCTGCAACCTGCAAATATCATATATACCCAATATCATAGGTCACCACCAACTTGCAAGTGCTTTTTTTTCAAAGCACAATAAAGAGTGCATGCATAGCGAGCCTAATTATCTGAGTACGCTGTCCTTGCTTCTGATTCTGTGTCTGAGCACCCAATCACAACACTCCCTCCAGGAGGACCGCCAATCCCAAGAGCCATTACACGTTCAACACAGGTTCTATGCGAGTAGTGCTTATTGCTGCACTAACATGTCCTAGGCGCACTGGACCTTGATTGTTTCCCTTTTTGTAAGTCGCTTTGGATGAAAGCATCGGCTAAATGACTAAATGTATCATGTCAACAATCAGCCTAAAATTACCATATGAGGGATGGGGGGGGGGGGGGCAGAGAAGTGAAGAAATGAGAAGAAGGGGTAGAAGAAGGGCACAAGAGAAGAGGAGGAGGGGTAGCACAGGCATATTCACAGTGGGGATGGCAGTGGAAGGCCAGATTTCAATCAGCGCCATGGACAGCAGCACTTCAGGGCAGGCGGATGAGCCCCATTCTAACCAGCCTTAATAACCCCCTGCCCCCCCCCCCCCCGGCACAGTTTATCTGGGGCATAAAGGGTTATTTTCACCAGGCCTAGCCTCTTCTCCCCCACTCCCTCATAAATCCTCTTCACAACAAGCCAAGGGCTCCCTTCTCTCTCTCTCTCTTTCTCTCTCTCTCTCTCTCTCTTTCTACCCCCCCCCCCCCACACACTCGCACGTGCACACATATTCAGACATCATATTTGACTTAAATCCCTCTGCAATTTGTTTGGCTTGACACCGTTGACACTTTATTAATCTAATTTGCTCGGCCGCGTTTACAGGTTCCGACGGCAATGAATCTCTATTTTATACAGTACAGTCAGGCCACAGCACCTCTCCGCTCCTCCTCTCCTCCTCTCCTCCTCTATCCTCCTCCTTTACCTCCTCTCCTCTTCTCCTCTCCCCTTTCCTCCTCTCAGCTCCTCCTCTCCTCTACCTCCTCTCCTCTCTTCCTCCTCTCCTTTACCTCCTCTCCTTTCCACTCCTCCTCTCCTCTTTCACCTCCTCTCCTCCTCCGCCGACTGGACCTCCTGGCTGAGTGACGGGAAACATTGCTCTCTGCCAGCCGGCGAAACGAAGGAGGCAAGAGAGAAGAAAAGAAAAACACGGCCCCGGCTCTGTTCTATTCAAGGCCTGGCTCGGCCGCCAAGCGCAATAATTAAATTACACCGCGAGCCGCGGGTTTAAAGAAATCAGCCGTGATTGAGAGAGAATAGCAAGTGCCTGTGTTTTATTGTTTCCTTGCTGGCTTTCTGGTACACCACTCCAGGCTGAGGTGATTCAGAGGTCTGACGGAGAGATGAAGAAAAGGGGGGGGGGGGGGAAACTGAAAAAAGAAAACGAAAACATTCCACTCTGCAGAAGGAGCAGCAAGGCCTTCTCCGACCAAGACAATCTCGGAGGTGAGTGCTTTTCGCAGCCTTGCCTATGAGGGGGGCTCTTGCATATGGTAAGGAGAGGGCTGTCGGCCGCAATATCGTCAGGGGCGTGTGAGGACTCGCATTCGTCCAACTCACAAGCTGCTGCTGTTGTCTCAGCTGCCTGCACCGAGAACAGGTTGCTTGGTGGCAGTGGTGGCTGTGCGTTGTGTTGTTTTTGTTTTTATTTGTTTTGTTCGGTTGTCGTCACTGTTGTTTCCCCCCCCCCCCCCTTCCCTCCCCCCACCAAGTGGCGTAATGCCTTGTGACACACGGTGACTGCACAGGTGTGTCTTACTTATGCCGAGGAGGAAATGCCCTTCCTCGGGGTTGGCAAGAGCAGGGCAGCAGGGGCGATGCCCTGGCCAAGAGATTCCCATCAACAGCAGGAGTGACAGGGCACTGAACGGGCACGCAGCACGACAGCGAGTGCCTTTCCCGAGGCCACTCTGGTGACCTGGAAAAAAAGGGGGGGGGGGGGACGATGGCCTCCCAGAGTCCCTGAAATAAATGGAGGCATTGCGCTTGATAACTAAAACCAGCCATTTGATCCCACCAGCCTCAGCACTTTTTCCCTTCTCTCTTTCTCTCCTCATCATATACACACACACACACACACACACACACACACACATAGACACACTTACACACACATACACACACACACACACACTCTAGCAACACATTATTCTGGGCAGTTGAAAAGCGTTTTGTGAAACATGCCGATGTTAGCAATTCTGGATGCATGGCCGCTGAGCAGATAACAAGCTGGTCAATATTCAAAACTGGGAATTTAATTGGCCGTCCCCCCCCCCCCAACACACCCCTCCAACCCTCACCTAAGCAATCCCTCTCTGAAGCATTTACCTGTCTGGGTGTCAAGGGGCTTGCTGCAGAAATACATTAGCATGGCTCTCCATTAGAGCCACACTGCCATTAGACCTCTGCAACACAGCTCATTTACGGCTGCACTCCCCCCCACAAACACACACACACACACACACACATACCCCTCCCCACGCATTATGCATTGCCCGTTGGGGAGGTTGATGAAATAACTAGGTTTCTGTCACTTCCAGTCAAAAACGACGCGGCCTTGGATGGTGACAGTTTGTAACATTGAGGGGTCGTCGCCCTCTATTACTGTAATACGGTCCATCAAAGCGAGGACGGAATAACATTTATTTTAGCAGGGAAAATTGCCAGGGACTGAAGATTCCCCCACTCATGCAAAATGCATCTTCGGGGTGGTGTTGGGGTGGCGAGCCGTCTTATAACTAGACACGTGGAATCTCGCGGGACCGTGGCGCGTGATTCTAAAACATTAATCGCTACGCGAGAAACAATCCCCTGTTCATAAAGGCCTGCCTCACAGGCCTAAACTGAACCCTGACTAATTTAACTAACTGACACACACACAGACACACACGCACTCTCTCTCTCTCTCTCTCTCTCTCTAACATTCACACACACACTCACACACACACACAGACACACACACACACACACACACACACACCCTCTCTCACACACACACACTCACACAAACACACACACACACACATACTGTATGCACAAGAAAAATCTAAACCATATCCATTCACCTTTCGCTACCTTTTCAAAATCAAAGCCTCGGTATAAAATGTGCACTGAGCAGATTATCACGCACACACACACACACACACACACACACACACACACACACACTCACGCACACACACACACACACACACACACAGTGAGTGTGTCTGACTCGCTGCCTTTTTCCCCGAGCCAGAGTTGGCACGAGCCTCCGTCTCATCTCCCCACGAGTTCGCTGGATCCCTGAAGTGCATTATCTTCCACCGCATCGCAATTACCTCCAGGTGCCTCCCCGCGCTTCCCCCTGTCTGATCGTTCACACACTCCTCCTTAAAGATGTCATTTAGGGGCTGCGCCACACTGCGCCTGCCTTCACCTCCTGGTGCTCCTCAAACCTTTGGTGGAGCATACCACCTCCACACCACCACCACCTCCTTTACATGCACTGAGACAATTGCACACACAAATAAATACACACACACACACACACACACACACACACACACACACACGGGCATGCACATTCCTTCACACTGGCCATGTCAGAGGACACCACTTCCGAGATGGCCGCAGTGAGCTGGCCACAGTGTTGTCCACGCACCGCAGAGCATATAGAGTTTCCTGCCTTTCAAAGGCTCGTCTGTAACCTTACATTGACTCTCTCTCTGTTTATGAAGTCGATCTCTGTCCATGCGCCATGGGGCTGATATCGAAAAACCGCAGGGTGCATTAGCGAAAACTGCTTCCGATTTGTAGGAACATTCCTTTCCGATCGCTAATTTATTTATTACCCGCTGGACAAAAAATGGAGAGAAAAAAAATGAGAGAGAGAGAAAAAAATGTTTTGTTGTTAAAAAAACAGATGGCGGGGGCTTTTTTTTTCGGGGAGAAAAGAAAAACTTTTTCAGACAAACTGCTCTGGGAAAGGAACGCCAAAACACCTTTCCCAGTCCTTTGATTTAGCAGAGCATCCGTCTGTCCACAAGCAGGCTTCCGCACGCAAGCAAGAACACACCCAGGGAGGCCACAGCACCGTGGATACCTGGGTAAAAAACCCAGAGACAGGGGGCAGACGAGCGGGCGAGTGATCGCCCTGCCCGGGTGTACGGAGGGTTTCCACCGCCACCGTTGGGATGGCTGATATTTCTGGTCAGCGGCGGAGCAAGTGTCACAACGTGTGCTGCCATTTCTTGACATGGTGCAATTTCCCGTAACCCTGTCAGAGCCAATTACGCCATTCCCCTGCATGACTGCCGGTTCTCCAAGAGGCCCTGCATATCCGCCCTGGCATCACTGTCCAGTCGCTAAGAGAGAGGGGGAGAGAGAATGGGAGAGAAAGTGAAAGGGACAGAGAGAGAGAAAGAAAAAGGGAGTGAAAGAGAAAGAGAGAGAGAGAAAGAGAGAGAGAGAGAGAGAGGGCAAAGACACATCCAGAGGCGAAAAATGCATGGCTTATTAGCCGGAAACCAGAGAGATGGGCATTAAGAGCAGAAATATTATATGATCGGATATGTGTGGTCAACAGGAATTTGACACCGACACCACGCCATGAAGAGGTCAGCACATACTCAATGACCACAGCCTATTTTTAAAAATATCACACAAGGAACTGAGACTGTAAAATTCTGATTTATTTGTTTTGTTTCGTTTTGCTTTATACAGATACTCGATACAGATAGTATGTAAAAAGAGCACTCTGATTCTGATCTTTTTTTTTGACAAATATGGAAAAAGTACTTCTCAAATTCATCATTCTCTTCTTTCATGAATCCATGCTTTAAAAAAGAGGACTCATCTCCTGCCTTTGACCAGCATCAATAAGAGATGATTTTACCACTTGTACTCGTATGTAATTACCCCATACAATTTACTGGTATCATTCTCCTGTTAATGAATCTATAGATTTTAGCGTTTCCATGTTCCTTGCAGACGTTCCCATATTTTGCTACATTTAGAATGTATCTGTGACTAGAGCTAAGAATACAGATACAGAGGGAAAGAGGAGTGAGGATTAAGGGGCCGTTTATACGAGAACGATTGCGAAGGAAGACGACAAAATATTTTATCATAAGTGCCTTTCGTTTACACGGCGACCCCGCCATCGGGGCTTGAAGACGCAAAAATCTGAAGACTCCTTCCAGAGTGTAGAGTTTTGAAGACGACCCGGGTTGCGTCTCCGTCTAAACGGCTAAACCAAAGATTCTTGATTACCTCTCTGGCTAAACTGTCAAATTAGAATGTCTGCGCGTGACGTACCGGGGTTCTATCACACCACCACCCAGCGGTCTGAAATGCATATCCAATCGAATATCACATACTCTTGCATCTTCATATAAACAAAGATTTCCCCCTGAGAATGCTCGTCTAAACGCGAATAAAAAAATGAAGACGAGACGCCACTACTGCGTCTTCTCTTTTCATCGTCACCGTATAAACGTAGCCTAAGAGAGAAAAGGAGAGGGGATGAAATGTATGCACAGAGGAAGCGAGGAAAAAGGGGATGGACAGAGGAGAAAAGCCCATGAGCCCTCAGAGTGCAGGCCAGTCAGACATCCCTGGTGTGAGCCTGTGGGGGTTAGATGTCCCTCTCTCCTCTCTCTTTCTCTCCCTCTCTCTCTCTTTCTCTCTATCTCTCTCTCTCTCTCTTTCTCTCTATCTATCTCCCTCTCGCTCTCTCTCTTTTTTCCCTACTCTCTCCGACTGTCTCTCTCTCTCTCTCCCTGTCTCTTTTATATACTCTTCCACTCTGTTTGACTCCCTCACTCTCTCTCTCTCCCTCACTCTTTTTTGTCTCTTTCTCTCTCTCTCTCTCTCTCTCTCTCTCTCTCTTTTGTCCACCTGGTACTGGGGACTCAGCAGTCATTTCCACTCATAAGCATGAGCCACTGGCGCTAGTGCTGGGGGGGGGGGATGACAGCTGCAGTGTGTCTCTCCCCTACAGACGCCATGGGAGAGAGGGCCTTCCGGAGGTGCTCAACCACACCAGCCCTCTTTTCCTCTTTTACCCCAATCTCTCTCCATCCCTTGCTTCAGCCATCCTTCTCTTTCTTCCTCCCGCTGTCTGTCCATTCCTCCCCCCCTCTCTCTCTCTCTCTCTCTCACTGTTTTCCTCATTCTCTCACTGTTACCTCTCTCTGTCTATCTCTAACTCTCCCTCTAGCTCTCTAAAATCCTCTTTCTCTCTCCCTCCCTCTCTCTCTCCCTCTCTCTTCCTCTGTTTCTCTGAAGAAGGGTGAGAACATGAAGATTGACACAACCCTGCGGAGACATCATGTTGGATTGATGCGCCAACAGACAGCACGGCGAGCAAAAAAAAACAAACCCTGCATTCAACATCAGCGATGTGATCGCGAGTACAGCACACAGTTTGAAAATGTGCAGACGGATGTGTTAACCGCGCCATCAAGGAGTGAGGGATAACCTGCTATGATGCACAGTTTTGTTCTGAAGGGCCGCAATCATCATTTTGTCATATGGTGCCGCCAGTGTCTTTGTGTGTATCTGTGTTTGTGTATCTGTGTGTGTGTGTGTGTGTGTGTGTGTGTGTGTGTGTGTGTGTGTTGTGGGGACTCCCATTCGTGACTCTCGAGGGTGTGAAT
The DNA here is from genome assembly GCF_018492685.1 of Alosa sapidissima. NCBI lineage: Eukaryota > Metazoa > Chordata > Actinopteri > Clupeiformes > Clupeidae > Alosa > Alosa sapidissima. Next base: position 7,106,083 of record NC_055959.1, on the reverse strand, counting down.
TTTAGAGATTCGTTTCAGAGGGTCTCCTCCACTCTCCAACTACTTAACCATGATTAATGGCACATGCCTGCAATAGAATGGATAATGTGTGCAGAAAATTATAATGACTTAAAAATTCAGAGCAGAAATCACCACTGCCACCCCCCCCCCCTCCCCACCCCTTGACTACTGACTAGTTGCTTGGTAAATTGCCTCTCTCTTTCTTCCTCCCTCCATCTCTCCATCTCTCTCTCTCTCTCTCTCTCTCCCTCTCTTTCTCCTTCCCTGCATCACCACCGTATTAAATGATCTCACATTAGCAATATTTAAGTAAGTGTGCTCCCTCAAGCAATTTGGAGAAATCTGAAAACAGAGGAGTGCTGCACCGACCTAATCAAGGTTGGGTAAACAATCGCTAATTCCGAGCCTGAGCTATGGCTAGGTGCATGGCAAGCAGGCAGCTGCTGGTATGCTTCATTTGTGGCCACATTAAGGCAGCTGACTATCATCAAGCACAATCCATCATTTTGGCAACATGTGAAAGTTTACTCAATTAGAAGTGTTAATTTAGGATTTAAATTCCTTTGACAAAGAAGGAGGGGGTAATAGCGATGGTGACTCATGCATATGTGCTATGAGGATGGAAACTTTTGGGCCCAGATATATACAACATATATATACATATATACAAATACCCAGATCAGTGTCTGGCTCGGAGTCAGGTACTCACTGCATAGCCGAGGCCTAGACACACATACTCCTTTTCCACCAACAGGTAATGGGTTCCATTCTAGTTCCTGTATCAAATTTAGAACCATTCTGAAGCTTTTAACAAAAAATCATCTGGTTCAGAACCTGTCAAGTTGTCTCCCCCAGCTGGAAAGGAAAGATAGCTATTTTAGTGGGGGATGCCATTATACAGTTTAGAGCAGGAGGTAATCAATGCCATCCACCATTTTGCTGCAACTGTTCACTTTCGTTGTGCAGTGCCTTCCGTTGACGATGCATTCTTTATTAAAGCCGTTCTATTCAGAACTGATGGAGCCACAGCCGGGTTAGCACCAAGGTTCAAATAATCCTGAATAGAACCCATATAATCCGATTCAAGAACACATATAACTCAAATAATCCAATTCAAGAACCCATTCCCTGTTGGTCAAAAAAACAGAGTTGAGAGCCTCCCAATGTGGGATGGCATCTGAATATGACATAAGCACTGTATTCATGACAAGATCTACCCCCATAGAACTGACATGTGTGGGTCCTGTCAGAGAAACCTAAGCCGTGCATAGTAGATGCTGATCTGTCACACAAATGATTCACTAAACACATTTGCAACACTTGCTTCACATGTGACAGCGAGGCTAAATAGAGGCAGAAGAGAAAGTTGTAGGCATTGATGAGGCAAGGCAGATTAACAAAAGCATTGTTGTGGATACAAATAAGGAGGGGGAAAATAGTCCATGTTGTGATTGTCACTTAAATCATGGCTTAGCTTGCCCACTCCTACACATACAACACCCAGTGCTCTCAATAGCTGGGTTTGGATCCACATGCTCTTTTCTTTCCTCTCCTCCCTCTTCCTCTTTATCTCCCCTTCTCTCTTTCCATCCTTCTGAAACTTCTTTGAGAAATAAAAAAATAAAAATAGTGCATCTGGAGAGGAGTGGAGAGGGAGAGAGAGAGGAAGAGACAAAAAAAGATGAGGCTTGCCCCAGAAAGAGAAAAGCTCCAAACAAGCCTAATCCACTGTGTGCATTCGTGATCACTCAAAACAAAAGATCCAAGAATAAACTGCTTTAACTGGCAAGCGCTTTCCCCCCTGCACGGGGAAGAGGCAGGCGGCTCGTCGGAGTCCTCTGGTGCCGGGGACGGCTGGAAATGACATTTCTGTGCCAGCTCCCTTTATCTGCGCTCAGCCAAAAGATCACTGCGACACGTTTGCCTGAGCTAGCCCACTTTTATTAGCAGGAAAAGGAGAGGTCAATAGTTGCTTATTAAGCTAAAGCAGCACGGAGGACAGGGCATAAACAAAAAGGAACACAGCGCAATTTCCATTCTGCTATTTGATTCAATAATCATCGCCATCATCATGATCATTACCGTCATCATGGTCATTATTAAAAACAAAACAACAGCAGAATGAGAGCAGTGCAGGGGGCTGTGTGTGTGTGTGTGTGTGTAGGTGTGTGTGTGTGTTTTTGTAGGCTGCTGGTGATTGCTGCTCTGTTAACACCCAGGTAATGCGTGTGCGTGAGCGAGCGAGCAAGCGAGTGAGCGAGCTGCTGAAAAATTCATCTGGGCTTTATGCAACCGATGCCATTTGTGTCAAGTGTTGCCACCATCATAATATGTTATTGAGAAAAAAGCACTTGAGCAGAACTCTCTCTCTCCCTCTCCATCTCTCTCTCTCTCTCTGTCATTACCTCCCTCCCTTCTTCCCTCCCTCCCTCCCTCTCTCTCTCTCCCTTTCTCTTTGCCTGCCACCAATTCCCCATCACTTGCAGTTGTATTTCGGTTGCTCCGAGGAGGCTGCGGATGCCTTGCCCAGGGGAGGGATTGCGAGGACACTAAACTCAACTGGGTCAGAGCCATTTCATCCCATTCCATTTGGCAAGACATGCCATGCTTTTCGGAGGGGCGCTTTTCAAAAGACGCCATGACTGCATTTTTTTTTTTTTCAGAACACCAGTGAGAGCGAGAAAGAGTGAGAGAGAGAGAGTGGGGAGAAAAGGAGGGGAAGGCACAAGAGAGAAGAGGATGGAGGGGAGGAAAAAAAGAAAAGTCAGAAAAAAAAGAACATAACACAACATAACACTGCTGAACTCATTACCTCATATAATACCCCTACTTTGAAGGGGAGAAACATCCAGCTGTTCACATTCACACACAGTATTTGGTGCTTTTGTGCGTGAGCTGTAATGGTGGCGGGTTGCCGGGTGTGATAACAGTAGCTCATGGTAATCTGTGCTGTGGTTTGAGTCTTGCTGAACAGACGCTGTGGGTCCCACAAGGAAACAGAGAAAGCTGCCACGACTCGGCAGTGAGGGAGGACATTCCGGCTCTGGCAGGCCCTCTGTGACAGAGTGTGAAGTGCAGTAAGTCGCCCCTACCTGTACTGTGAAGTGCTCCCAAAAGTGTGTCTGTGTGTGTGTGTGTGTGTGTGTGTGTGTGTGTGTGTGTGTGTGTGTGTGTGTGTTAGTGGATGAGAGTTGTGACTGCTGGGGCCTGCAGCGTTTCGACATCTGTCCGGCTTTATATCGTCGCCCGCCAACCAGCCCGCCCGCCGAGCGCCACCACAATGGGAAGTGGCCACTGCTGATGCCCTGCAGTAAACTCCCCTGCTCCAGCCACTGTGAAATGTTTACTGCACGGCCTGTAACTCTGGATACGGGCTCCTTTTATTAGGTGGCCAAGAGTAAGCGAAGGCTATCTATGATGGCAGCAGGAGAACTCAGGCAATACTACAGAAGAAAGAGCAGAGACGAGCCCACGTGGCTGGATGCACATCCTATAACGTTGGGGGTAGGAAAAAAACAAAAAAACCCTGTGTGTCCTTGAGGCCTTCAGTTGATTGGTATTTAAATGTAGGGGCTATCAAGGACAGCAACGCTAGTCCCGTGCATGCGCGCACACACTGCAATTACAGCGCAGTGGTGACAAAGCGTGGTGAAAAGCTGCAGTCTCACAGGCTCACAGTCTAATTCATATTAAGAGGAGAGACGTCCGCGGGGAGCTTCTGACACAGTCGGCAAACCACAACAAAGCCGCGTTTTTTTTTTTAAGAGCATATTTTTCTGCGTCAAAAAACACTAGTTTGGAGACACTTGTTTTCAGGCCCTGGGGCTTCTACAGGGTTACCCACATAGGGATACCACATTTTCACTTCAAACAGTCGCCATGGACTCCATTCCGCCAACTTCAAGACAAAAGCGATCGAGATAATCAGCATATTATAGCCAATGCTAGAACCATATGTTAATTATGTAAATGATTCGTTTTAATCAGCGCGAAAGCATGTAACAAGTCACTGGGAAAGCGAATGTAGGGAGTTATCAAAAACGCCATTAATATTCATCCAGGCGGCGCATGTGAAACGCACCCCATTCTCACAGATGAATTAATAGTTTGATGAGGGATGAAAGTGCTGGAAGAGGTGTTGGTGGGAAACCATCTGTCTTACTTTGAATCCCCTCCAGGACTGACCAGTTTGGCTGCGGTGGTGCCGGGCGAAGGTAAATGCGGTGGAAGAGGACGAAGCACCTCTACGGTTAGCAGCACTAGATGACCCCCCCCCCCCCTCCGCAACCCGAGTAACCACCGGTAGAGGAAGTGATGTGAGATAACAGCAGCAGTACCTAAAAAAAGGGCACATTCCAAACACACTGAGCTGAGTGACTGAGCCCCGTGGTGGAGACATCACCAGAGGAGCTACAATGGGCAACACTACAGGCTCTTATAGGCGCTGCCCGAGGAGCCAGCGCTACTGATAAGGGCTATTTAATGCTATTCGGAGGATAGCAAGGAGGTCTGTTAACAGCAGACTCACAGAGATGACACAACACTCCAGCAGAACCTGAGTCCGCAGATACAGATACGGACATGGGCACATTCAGGCCAGTCTCCTCTCTAGTAGGTATACCTGTGAACAACAAGTTCTAGTTCAGGCCAGTTCAGGCCAGTAGTGCAACCACTAATGCAGCCAAGGCACTGTCCTGATGAGCGGACTTTGCGAGCGGGACATACTAGTACAGGTGAGGGCGAGGGACAAAAAGGCTTTATAGGACAACGGAGGCTGAGAGAGTGACAGAATGAACTTCAGCTCAACCCACCCGGGAGAACGCAGCTAAAACATTGCCGCTGTTAATTAAAGTGGATCCCGTGTGCTAAATTGGATTTGAGTTAAACTGAACGCTGCTGTTATTTAAAACTGTGAGCATATGCCACGTTTCCTGTGTTCTACTTTTTCCCCCCCATTAAATAACATATTATTTAGGCCACATATTCAACCGTGCAGAGCCAGCATAATTACTCTAGTGTACCTCGATCACATTACTTACACACCAGCAGTGTAACCAAAAACAGCAGTAGTACCTTTGGAGGTGTGTGTGTGTGTGTGTGTGTGTGTGTGTGTGTGTGTGTGAGAGAGAGAGAGAGAGAAAACAATATCACTTTAAATGTCCTCAGTCAGCAGGTCCTCTGATATAATCCTAGATGATAGCATGAGTATTTTTGTGCTTTTACTGTCTATGAATTTAGATAGCAAATATGTGTATGTTTGTGTGTGTGTGTGTGTGTGTGTGTGTGTGTGTGTGTGTGTGTGTGTGTGTGTGTGTGTGTGTGTGTGTGTGTGTGTGTGTGTGTTTGTGCATGTGTGTACACATGTGATGTGCCATGAATGCTGCAGTGGTCTCCTCTCTGAGAAGTGCAGGCTAGTGTGAATTAGAGGAGGTATGTGGAGGCACAGGGAAGAAGAGAGGAGAGGAGAGGGGAGAAGAGGAGAGGAGAAGAGAGGAGAGGAGAGGAGAGGGGAGAAGAGGAGAGGAGAAGAGAGGAGAGGAGAGGGGAGAAGAGGAGATGAAAGGAAAGGAGAGGAGAAGAGAGGAGAGGAGAGAAGAGGAGAATAGAGGAGAGGAGAAGAGAGGAGAGGAGTGGAGAGGAGAGGAGAGAAGAGAAGAGGGGAGGGGAGGGGAGGAGAGGAGAGGAGAAGAGAGGAGAGGAGGGGAGAGGAGAATATAAGAGGGGAGAGGAGAAGAGAGGAGAGGGAATGAGAGGAGAGGAGAGGCAATATGACATGATATGACGTGACATGACGTGACGGGCCGGCTCCCTCCATGTTGGGGGGGGGGGCACTCTCTCCTTTTCTCTCTCTCTTCCTCTCCCTGCCCCTGGCACCGCTCCGCACCCCTCCATCTGGAACCCTCATCTGTGCTGACCTGCCGCTCTTTCTGTCCCCCACTCACATGAACGAACACACACACACACACACACACACACATTTGTATACACTCATCAACCAAAACACACACATACACACTCCTCACTCACTCACTCACTGACACAGCACAGCCCAGAGGAAGAACCTTGATGCTGCCCCAACTGCCCAGTGTCAACTGTTGAGGGTGAGACAGAGAGAATGAAAGTGTGAGTCAGAAAGAGAGGAGGAGGGAAGAGAAGAGAGGAGGAGGGAAGAGAAGAGAGGAGGAGGGAAGAGAAGAGAGGAGGACCAGTCCATCTGCCGGCCTCAGAGCCACATCTAAGTGCACCGGCTCGCCTCGCCCCGACTTATCCACTGCTCTCAGATCAGCCACCGGTTCTGATCTCGCTGCTCCGACAGCACTCATATACATGTGTCAATACACACACCACCACACCACAAAAGCAACAGGGACAGAGCTATGCCCATGGATTGCGGGTGATATGGAGAGATAGAGGGTGGCGTGGTTTGTTGAGATCTTGCTACGAGATGAAGTGAGTTTTTCGTGCCGTGTGATAGAATGTGAGTCTCCGCTGGAGCTGATGATAGAGAAGCCGACGCCCCGCTGGTAAAGAGTTCTCAGCTGTAAACATTAATCACTGAGTAATGTTCACAAATGGAGAGATTGAGGTAATATAAGTTTAAAAGGTTTTTTTAAAAACGACTTATGATTGGATGTAACTTTTTGATGTCCGGTTCTCAGAAGTGGAAGTCAATATTTGGTAATTTAAGTTTTGATGTGAAATCTAATGATTCTATCCAACTAGCTTACACAAACTAAAAGATGAACATGAACCAGATGAACCCATGATTTCTTACAGAAGTTCTGACTTTTTGCTGGTAGATGTGGAACACACTGATAAAGAGGTAAAGGTAAGAAAAGTAAAGAATGATTTTCACTATCTAACATTTTAGTCTATGCTAACTTGCGAACTTCAAATGAGTATATACCCTCAATTTCAAAACTACTCTGGATTTCATTTTAGATCAACATTCATTTTAACATTAATTTTATGATCTGCATATTTTGGATATTAAAGTGTAGGAAACGGAACAAAACTCATCATCATGGATTTTGGATCATGGACACTGCTCTCACTCACACACACACACACACATATGCAGAACATATTTGGTAGCCCAAAATGTCATCCCATTGTTCCACTGCGAGACTGTCCTCCCTTGTTAAGCCTCTTGCCATTGCTCACGGAGGATAAACGCTCTGGCGTTTGTTTAGAGAGGCATCAATAGTGGTTTTAATGTCTTCTCAATATGGAGGGAGATTTCAGGTCTAAAAATAGATTAAAAGGATCATGTATTGCTGATAATAGTCACCATAGAAGACTCACCAGAGAGATAATGGGTTCATGAGGAGTATCTATATATCCACAGATGATCTGTAATCTGCAGGCCGGGGTTTCCGTCAGCAGATGCCATTTCACGGTCATTTTGCCTTTTTTTTATTGGGAGAGCGAGGGGTGAGTATGTGTGTGTGCTGGGGGGCTTCCATAAAAATCCTTTCCTTCAGCATATTTTGATGACCTCTATCAGATATGTACCCCACCCTCCATTTCTCCTTTTCTTTAGTTTATTTTACACTTTCTTTCTCTCTCTCCCTCCCTCTCTTGTAAATAATAATGTTTTAACTGATAATGTTTTAGAGTGGAGAAGCACAGGGCTGCTTTTGACATTTCCATAATTCTTTTGCACTTCCTTGTTTTAAGTCTCTACACGCTACATGTCGTTCACCTCTAATCTCCTCAGCTGACTAATGGAAGCCGGAGCATTCTAGAACAATGGCACTCCAGAGGGGTTAACGCAATATAGCCCCAAATGAAAAAAGACCCAACATCAATATCATCTGCCTCACTGATGCGTATGTAGTGGCGTTTGGTAATAACCGGAACATTCCAACAAATCAATGGTTATTTAATTCTCCACAAGCTCCCGAGTCCATTAAACCTAATTACATTCCACCATTTTCTTCTGGGTGCCGTTATTTTCCCAATGCAGGCACTTAATCTATACAGGGAACTTATGAGGACCTTCAAAAGCAATTTCAACCTCTATTAACATAGCATGGTAGGTGCCATTTGGGCCTAATTATTTATTGGACAGAGGCATCTGGAACGACCCTGAACCCTAAACTAACCCTTGACTTCCAAATGATGAAAACATTGTGACATGTCCGCAACAATTAGGGCAGAATAAATAATCAAGTGTCTAAACACAGACTAACACCAACTGAGCCACGATGCAATATAATCTGAGTACGAGTTCAAGCATCCTCTGCAGCCACCCTTTCTACTGCTTCTCCATTTCCTTCATGCCAAGTCTAATGCCTAGAGCCATCCATCTATTACTATGTAAAAGGCTAGAATTACACAATGGTGTTTTTAGATTTCAAACCAACAACCCTGCTATCATACATCATATAAAAGAGAAGCGAAAAAGGACAAAAATCTCTTCCATTACTGAGCAGCAATGATCTACATTCCCACTTCAAGGCAATGTAGCATCATCATGACGAGAGAGAAAGGTAATCCGCCGCGTGATTAGGTAAACAAGTGCACTGGCATCGATCTGATTTGACATGGTGTCAGAAAACCAACATGGGCCTCCCTGATCTTTCCATTGACTGAGCTGAGAGCGATACCAGCGGGGGCTAAGCATCCCCCATCCATCCAGTCCATTGCCGCTCCCCAACTATAGTATTTCATTTGGCTCTCCATGTTTCATTTCTCCATCTCCTCCCCCCGCATTTCCTCCCCTGGTCACTCTAATGCTAATGCTAGGCAGTAGAGTGGAATGACTGCCTTGGCATTAGCATCCATTAACAGGCCGCAGAAAGAGCATTAGCATTTTGCCTCCTCAGCAGAACCACTGGTCATTAGCAGCAACCACATATGAAGCCATTCAAACAGGCCGCAGGATCCGAAGCTGGAGACATCCATGGTGGGATTGATGGACATTGGGGTTTGTGTGTGTGTGTGTGTAAGAGAGATAATGCTTTGCTGTCATTGTATAGTGACGACCTAGCGCTCGTAACCATTAGCGGAGATCATGTCGAGTTCCCTCCCGCCATGTAGGAGGCGCTCTTAATTTTCCATGACTCAATGCTTGTTACTCCCCTTACCAAGTAATGCAAGACAATTGTGCTCTCTATTGATTTAACCTGTTCCATATTCACTAACGCCCAGCGTGTGGTCATTATTTTTGAGCAATTAGTGGCCACCTCGGCAGTACGGCCATGAGAGAAAGGTATCGAGTGTGGATTTCGCACCGCAAGACTAACAGCGACTGAAATGTGAAAACGGCAGCTGTGCGGTATTTTTTTCCAGCACATTATGGAAATATTGCTCTCGCCGACTGCAGGGCGAAAATAATGATGGCACCGTATCGATCAGTGGCCACGAATGCATCATTATCTTCCCAATCATTCCTGTAAGCCAAACCTGTATACGGCGGGGATTTTGCTAGCCGGTGATATTTGAGTTCTGTTGGAAAGTGTTGGGGTGTGGGGGGTGGACGTTGGGGGAGGGGGGTGCACCCAAAACAAAACCGGAGGGAGGCAAGCTGGCAGGGTCTGGCTGGTGGAAAACAAATCTCGAATTCCCACAGTCCTGACTCTTAATTCAGGCAATATGATGATAAGTTACTCTGCCTGCCTCCCCCTGGCTGCGGCTGATTGCCGAGTCCCTGGAAAGGCCGGGATGGAAGAGTGTAAATCCCCTGCCCTGTGGTCAACCTCCAGGAGCGAGGGCATGAATGTTAAGCAGTCCCGGGATCAATACAGGCGAATATAGCTCAACTGCATCCATTTGTTCAACCATGAGAGATGTCAATACTCAGATTAGGGCGATCCATCTTTTTGATTTCCCACTGTCTTCCAGGCCGGGGCTGCATGAGAGCTTTTGCCTGTATTAAAAGTGTTTGCTTTCTCGACCATAAAAATTCCAATTATTGCTCTAAGTGCAGCACTCGGCTGCGTCGCTGGGCGGAGGGGAGAGGGGGGGGGGGGTTATGGGTAAGGGAGGGGAGGAGGGAGGCGCCTGCCATTACCTGCCATGATAGTGATGATGTGAAGGGTGGTGGGGTTCACTTGGGGAAGGGGGGTGGGGTGGGGTATTAGGGCTGAGGGTGTTGGTGTAGCTGGAGTAGGGGAGGGGGAGGGTGGTGGGGTTCACTTGGGGAAGGGGGGGGGGGGGGTGGGGTTAGGGTTAGGGGGGTTGGTGTAGTAAGGGAGGGGGCGGGGGGCAGGGGGAGTGCATG
>NC_055959.1:7085855-7090855 GCF_018492685.1 Alosa sapidissima | reverse complement strand
AACATGAAAATGCAACAGTGTAATGACCCCTTTCCAAACTGGGTACTCATGAAATTTTTATTCTCCACACATACAGTACAAGCAGGCATTCATTATTTTCAAAGGAAATGAATCCCTCTTTGGGGGCTGCAGTGTTCTCTTTTTCCTCCTCTCCTTTCCTCCCTCCCTCTCTCTATATCTCCCTCCCTTCCTCCCTCTCTCCCATCCTTCCTCTCTCTCTCTCTTCCTCCCTCTCTTTCTCTCTATCTTTCCCTTTCTGTTACAGTGCACTCGTTCTCACTCTCCGCCAAGGATATGAGTGGTGTGCTGCACACCATATTGTGATCTGTGGCTTAAGACACCTACTGGGGCGTGCACCTGTTTCTCCGTGGGCACTGTGCGCTGAAGAACCTTCCCACGCTGGCCCTTATCACCGGTGCATTTTTCCTGACATTCACCTCTGACGCCAAACACACACACACACACACACACACACACACACACACACACACACACACACACACACACACACACACACACACACACACACACACACACACACACACACACAGAGAAAGAGAGAGATAGAGAGAGAGAGGTATTTTTTGGTATGTTGCTGTTAAATCATTTTCAACACAACTTCACCCTCCAAAATCTTTATGGAGAGGAAATACAGAAAGGCAGTGACACATACACAAAAACCTATCTCCCATTCGCTTTCTCCCTTTATCTCTCTCTCTCTCTCTCTCTCCCTCTCTCTCTCTCTCTCCAGCTCTCAAACACACACTCCCTGATGTATCCCCCCCCACACACACACACACATATACACACCTACACACACACACACACACACCTACATCCACAAATCCCTGCTCAGGCCCCTGTGTTAGCAAACAAGTCGGCGTGGGTCTCTGGCGGCCCAGCCTGTGCTGTGCTGCGCTGCTCTGGCGTGAGGAAGCGGATCAGCTCTCTGACATGCCTGTGCGCCTGCTAGCCCGCTGTCTGACAGGGGAGAAAACGTGTTAAATGTTAATATGGTTTTCTGCTTTTCAAAAACCTGCTGCACCATGAGCTCTCTCCTCTGCCTCTCTCTCTCTCTCTCTCTCTCTCTTTCCCTACCTATCCTCAGCGCTAACTCAACCTCTCAACCTGGCGGCCAACACCACACTCAGATAACCTCACACTGGGATCAATTTACAGTAGCTGAGTGTTTACACGAGTGATCACTTCGCTGGGTGGAGCAGTCGTCTGGGAGGTAGGCGGGGGTGGTGTGTGTGCGTGTGTCTGTGTGTGATTGTGTATGTGTATGTGTGTGTGTGTGTATCTGTATGTGTCTGTGTATGTGTGTGTGCTTGTGTGTGTGTATGTGTGTGCGAATTTGTGTGGTGGTGAGTGGATAAGGGCAGGTATGTGTGTGTGTGTGTGTGATGTATGTGTGTGTGTGTGTGTGTGTGTGTGTGTGTGTGTGTGTGTGTGTGTGTGTGTGTGAAGGATGGAGGAAGTGGAGGTGGAGGGAATGCTCGCTTCCTGCCTGAGGGCTAAAGGTGGTCAGGCCGGGCCTGGATTGGACGCTGCTCGTGAAGGTGCTGCTGTTACCCCTTAACGGCAGCGCGTTTGTTCACTCGCTCGCTCGCCCCGGTCAATATCTCAATACCTCCACCGCTGGGCTTCGGCACTGGAAAATAAACTTATTCGGCCGCCTCCCACTCCTCGCCGACAGAAGCTGAGGAGCCGAGTAAATAAACACTCAGAGAGGAGAGGAGGAGAGGGAGGAGAGGAGGAGAGAAGGAGAGGAGAAGAGGAGAAGAGAAGGAGAGGAGGAGAGGAGGAGAGGAGGAGAGAATGAGAGGAGGAGAGAGGGCTGACGGAGCGGGAGTGGGAGCGAACATCCCCAGTATCCCATACATGAAAGCACCGCGCGGTAATACAGTGTGTCGGTTGATATGGCAACTAAGCCCTTGTGGTTTTGTTCCATGGCACGCACACAAAAGAAGGGTTTTTCGGGAAAAGGAGCTTTCTGGCCCTCCCACTTAACATTCGGCCAGCAGCGGCGCTGGCGGATGCGACAAATGGCTCCCAACCTCCCCCTGCCGGAGCGCAACGAGTGCCGCGGTGTCCACTGCGGTGTCCTCTAAGATAAACATATCAAAGGCGCGGCAGCAGCAGTAGCAGCAGCAGTAGCAGCAGCAGCGCTGAAAAAGTGTTTCCTCGGACGCCGGGAGTTGCCAGCGCTCCAGCTGCCGCCGCGCGTGTGATGCGTGGGACAACATCCCCTTTCAGCGGTGGCCATTGTATTCGGACCGTCCTCCCACTCGCTCTGCGCTGCCGTATAACTCCATAATGCGCCAGGGCCGAGAGCAAACAGCCCAGACAATGCCACAGCTGTCCCCCTGTTGTTGATACACCTTGTGGACACAGAAGGACACAATGGGTCAGGCACGCACGCACACACACACACACACGCACACACACACACACACACACACACACACACACACACACACGCACACTCACACACACAAATGCGCTGCAAGCAAACTCTTGCACGCACGCACACCAGCACCAACAACAACAAAAAAAGAAAAGCCAGTCTTCTTGACTGGCGGCCCCCAAAAGAGATTTTTTTACAGTAAATATTTCAAAGCTCCATGTCTGATATCAACATACACACACACGCACACATCACACACACACACACACACACACACACACACACACACACAGCTGTCTGAAAAGGCAGCCCCCTTGAAACTTATTTTACAATTGAGGGTTTGGAGCCTGATGTCTGCTACCAACACACATACACACACACAGACACACACACACACAGACACACACACAGACACACACACACACACAGACACACAGACACAGAAACACACACTCTCTTTCTGTTTCTCTTTCTTTCTCCCTCTTTCTCTCACACTGTCTGTCTCACTCTCTCACACACACACACACACACACACACACACACACACACATCCAGCATCATCTGCGGCACACCTGGCCTCTCCATCATGCCCTGGCCCAGCAGTGGCAGCAGAAACAGCAGCAGCAGCAGCAGCAGCAGCAGCCGAGGCCGAGGCAGCCGAAGAGGGACGAGTTCTACAGCGCCCTGCTGTCTGGCTGCCTCAGATCTGGAGCTCACTGTGGCAGCCACACAGAGAAGAGCAGGAGCATGAGGAAGAGGAAGAGGAGGAGGATGGACCCCAGTGTCCTCATTTACTTTGTGCAGTGAGACAACTAGTGTACTGTTCGTGCTGCCAAAAATAAGGGCCGAGGCACCCGCAGATAAGTAAAACTTGAACGCTACTGATTCTATTTCAGGCTCGGAGAGAGAGAGAGAGAGAGAGAGAGAGAAAGAGAGAGAGAGGGAGATAGAGAAGGAAGGAGAGAAAGAGAGAGAGAGAGAAACATTACGAGGGAAGCAAAAATTATTTAAAGCCCTGTGCCCGAGCTTTGTCTCCAGAAGCACCTCGCTAGCCTCTCGGCCTTTGATGGGGCTCTGGAGGCTGTTTTGACCCAGATAAAATAAAGGATTTCATGCATTTGGGAATCCAGTATTAAAGACTTCTCTGGCGCGCCTTCGCCAAAACATATTTTGTGGAAGAACAAAGGGCTAAAATGCTGTGCCGTGAAACGGTGTCAGGAATGAGGAGGCAACACACAGCCTGCTTCCCCAGCACTCACTTAATCATCAAAAGGAGTTAAAATGCCACCAGACATAATGAGGTTGAATAGTGAGAGCAGTTGCAAGAGCAGTGCTTTCTTTTTTTTTCTCTCTCCACCTCCCTCCACCCTGTCTTTCTCTCTCTCTTTCATGCACTCTGTTTCTATCTATCTCTCCCTCTTCCTCTTCTTCGTTGTCTTTTTGTGGAGCGGGGTTTTTCTGCTACGCAAAACAGAAAAAATAAATAAAAATAATAATTAGGTCACATGCAGATCTCTTGAAAATGAATGCAAAAAAAGGGAGGGGTGTGAGTGTGTGTCTGAATCAGTGTCTTTCTGTCTCGTCCACCCACACACAGATACCCTGAGCCCAGTGTGATTGGGCAAGGAGGGAGCCTGGGCTACTCAGGCTCAGCCATACCGGAGCGAAATGCGAGCAAATTTTGTACTCACGACTGCTATGCTGTTCCGTATTGTGCCATGCCGTGACGCGCCACGAGTGGTGAGTGAGTACGCCACCCCCCAACGCCCCCATACGCCAACCCACCCCCCGATACGCCACCCCACCCACCCACCCACCCCGGGGAGAAAAAAAAAGAAACGCTTTCAAATCTCGTAATGGCGTCGATTGTTCAATTATTCAGCACAACTTGGTGTCTAAATATCAAAGGGCTGCGAAGTTCAGAGTGGCGCTGGCGGTGCCTGGGAGGGTCCTTGCAGCGCCGCGACTCCAGATAAGACAGCGCCATTGTTAACGGCCTGTCTGACCATATTGATCACCAAGGGGGTGTGTGAGTGGGCTCCAGGGGATGCTCCCCACCCTTCTCCAATCTATCCGCACACACATCGGCCCGACACCCCCCCCCCCCACACACACCCACCACGGTCCCAAAACCCCAATGCCAGCCCCTCCCGAAATCCCCCCCCCCCCCCTCCCCGCCCCGTTCTTGTAGAACAAGGGAATTAGTTGCCACCGACACTAGCAGGGTACAGCGGGGTACAGCAGGACGAGCGAGGCCATTTGTTAGCTTTATGGCACACCTTATGGCTCAACTGAAAGGGCGAGAGAGGGAGGAGGTGAGGGGAGGGGAGGAGAGGAGAGGAGAGGAGAGAGGAGAGGGAGAAAAAAGAGTTCATTGTGACTCGGTCCTTTTCTTAGCGATTGGGCCAGTGCTGAGCAGGTGTTTAAGGCACACAAAGACCTAAATCTCCTGCTCACTCGGCGGTGTGCCGGGCGCAGCTCCCAAATCTGGGATACACGCAGGCCCAGATAGCAGCTCGGGATCAGATCTGTTGGAGAACGAGGACACAGTCGGGCCAGCTCTGGACCAGATCCAGGCCAGATGTCAGGT
>NC_055959.1:7050855-7083355 GCF_018492685.1 Alosa sapidissima | reverse complement strand
GCTCTGCATAATTTGGTGTATATGTGAGTTCAGCAAATATGAGGAGAGCGGTGGATCAAAACACGGTGAGATCTCCTCACAGCTGGAGGCTTTTACAGCCAACACGACCAAAGGCACATGCTGTGGCGCGGCCAATATTCTCCCTCTAATTACTTTCAGCGCTGCTGCCTTGACTGAGGTGTGTGTGTCTCTCAGTGGGTGTGTGTGTGTGTGTGTGAGAGAGAGTGTATGTGTGCGTGTGTGTGAGTGTATGCACAATGTTGGTGTTGATGTTTGTGTTGATCTGAGTATACATCTGTGCTTATGCTCTGTGTCTGTTGCATGTATATATATGTGTGTGAGAGAGAGTTTGTGTGTGTATCAGTGTTTGTGGTGGTGGTGTGTGGTGTGTGTGTGGTGTGTGTGTGTTTGTGGTGGTGGTGGTGGTGGTGGTATGTGTGTGTGTGTGTGTGTGTGTGTGTGTGTGTGTGTGTGTGTGTGTGTGTGTGTGTGTGTGTGTGTGTGTGTGTGTGCATCGGTGAAAAAGAAGTCGGTGGCTCCAGGATGCTCTTAATCAGCAGTGAGTGAGCGATGATAGGAGAGTGCTGACAGCGTTTGCTCACAAGAGCCAAACATCTAAACACAACAGCCCCCCAAAATTAAATTAACACCGACACGTTTCACACCATTTAGGACTGTGCAAGGGGGAGAAAAGAAAAGAACAGAACAGCGAATGAGAGAGAGAGAACACGCAGAGGAGAGAGAGAGAACACGCGGAGGAGAGAGAGAGAACACGCGGAGGAGAGAAGAAAAGCGCCTGACGTCTTTCACTGAGACGTCCCAGTGAAATATTGATGCATCACATCTTATTTGCATCCCATTCCGGCATCAGATTAAATATTGATGTACATTAATGAGCTGGTTGCCCCATCCTCTCTCTCTCTCATTTGCTTTCTCTCCCTCCACAGAGTTTCTGTGTTTTGGGGTTTGTTTTTATTTGGATGCAATATGCCCACATAATCAAAGAGCTGTTTTAGTCCCCAAACTGAGGAAAGTGGGGTTGAAGATGTACGTCACGTTGTTGTTTAGTTGTTGTTTAGTTGTTGTTGTTATTGTTGGATCGTGGTTCCTCTATGGCGCTCTCTATAGAGTTGGGTTCATAACCAAACGAGCGGCATGCCCTCTGGCTGCCATTCAGTTGACATGCCATCTGTGACCTTTTTTTTCTCTCTCCTCTCTTTCACCCATACGTTTGTACGTGTGTGTGTGTGTGTGTGTGTGTGTGTGTGTGTGCGCTTGTGCGCATGCGTGTGTGTGCGTGCATGCGTGTATGTGCATGTACTGTATGTGTATGTTTATGAGAGCGATAGAGAGCATGTGTGTGTGTTTTGTGCGTCTGTGTGTGTGTGTGTGTGTGTGTGTGTGTGTGTGTGTGTGTGTGTGTGTATGTATTTGTTTTGCTTGCTTCCTTTTCATTTTACAGTGAAAATCTTCTGAGAAAGCGTTTCCCCACACACTCTGCATTATGCAGCTTAGGAGAAATGAGCTGCCGGTTGGTTAGCAGGGAGAGGGCCGGGGCTGAGGCAGGGTTTGTGAGCACACACCGCTGGGTGGTATTAGTGCACACTGTGGGAGCTGCTCATTTGGATGTGTGCAATAGTGAGTCTCCACACCAAATCAAAAGGGAGGGGGATGGGAGGAGGGGGAGGGGGAGAGAGAGACAGAAAGAGAGAGAGAGGGGAGAGGGAGAGAGAGAAAGAGGGGTAAAAGGGCCCGTGCCATTTCAACTCAGCTGTTCAGCAGCTGGATAATTACAGAAATCCAGCTTTAAAGACAATCGTGAACAACTGCAATGTTTTCTCATTTGCTCTTTCAGAGTCCGTCTTTCTCTCTCTCTTTCACCATTTCTCCTGCTTCCTAAAGACCACCCCTCACTCTCTCTCTCTCTCTCTCTCTCTTTCTCCCACCCCACCCAGTCTGCTCTCCTCTCTTTCTCTCTCTGTAGCCCATCTCTGTGTCCAGTCATGCATGCAGGCACAGCAGTGCTTGCGTGTTCCTACATGAAAATGGCCATGAAGCAGCCAACAGGGAAACAACTGTGAGTGGGAAAGAAAGGAGGAGAGAGGAGAGAAGGAGGACAAAACAGGAGAGGAGAGGAGGAGAAAATAGGACAGGAGAGGAAAAGGGAGAAGAGAAGAGGAGATGGAAGCTGATGAGAGAATGAGAGGAGAGGAGGTGAGAGAAGGGAGGAGAGAGGAGAGGAGAGAAGATGAGATGAGATGAGCGGAGAGGAGAGGAGAAGAGAGGAGAGGACAGGAGAGAAGAGAAGAAAAGAAAAGAGAGGAAAGGAGAGGAGAGGTGAAGAGAAGAGGAGAGGAAAGGAGAGGAGAGGAGAAGAGAAGAGGAGAGGAAAGGAGAGGAGAGGAAAGGAGATGAGAGAGCAGGAGACACACCAGTGCATGGTCACACTTAGCTGGCGTATGTCAGAGCACGTCAGCCTGGCCTGCCTCACCTCTCCACAAATCCTTTTAGCCACTCTCACCTCACACACACACACACACACACACACAAACACACGTGTGTGTGTGTGTGTGTGTGTGTGTGTGTGTGTGTGTGTGTGTGTGTGTGTGTGTGTGTGAGCGTGTTGGAGCTGACATATTGTGTCGATGGGCTGATTAGTGGGATATGTCATGGACACAGAGATGACAACAACATTTGACCGAGGGGAGGGGAGGGGAGGGGACTAAATGTGGAAACAGCTGCAAAAACAAATACAAATTATTAGGAGTGTGAGAGACTAATCACTCCTCCCAACGCGCGCACACACACACACACACACACACACACACACACACACACACACACAGACAACACTTATACACACTGCAGCACATGTGCTTGCAGAGGCTCGGCAGATGGTCTCCGCCTCCATTTCCATATATATATCACCTCACAGACAAACACACACACACACACACACAAATTGTAGCATTTCCAGTTGAGCCAACCCTTCATAAAAAACACACGGCTACACAATGCACACACACACACACACACACACATACATGTCCATGGCCAAAGCCTGCACCGGTGGGAGTGCACCTCCAGCCAGATTGTTTGCGCTCAAACAATAACTCCCCACCTCTCCGTCAACACTTGGCCAATAACGCTGCCGCCCTCCGTTTAGAGCTGCTAGCTCAAACACACGCCACCCAACTCACACACACACACACACACACATACACACACACACACACACACACACACACACACACACACACACACACACACACATACACATACACATACACACACACACACACACACACACACACATATATATAAAAAAACACACGGGAATATAATCCTGCAAGGTCTGCCGAGCGTGACAAATATAATGGGCGAGCTTTCTACCTGTCGGTGTGCGAGTGACGGGAGTGGATGAGAGGCGGTGATGAGAGGTGGAGTGGAGCTCATAAGATCCCGATGAGGCAGTACATTACTCATGTCACCCGCAGCCACCAGGAGCCGGGCCTGCATCGGCCCAGGCTTGGGAGGGAGGGGGAAGGAGGGTAGGTGACAGGCAGAGCTGTCGGGTGGGATAGAGGGGTTTCATATACATCAAGTCTCATCTCTCTTGGCTTCTCTTTCTTTTTTTAATTTCTTTCTTTTTTACCAAAACACTGTCTCTCTGAATGTGCAACTTAAAAACATCTTTGTGTGTGTGTGTGCGTGTATGTGTGTGTGCTTGTGTGTGTGTGTGTGTGCGCATGTTCTAGTCGACGCAAAGTGTGATTGCCACTGTGCGTCTAGCACAGATGCATGGCAGCAGTGCTGTGTCTGAAAGTGGTGTCTGTCTGCGAGTACAATGAGTTTTGAAAAGCACGGTCTGGTTGGGTCCTTTTGTTTCCCCACGCTTAACGCATTCAAATTGCAATGCATGCAAATTAGGCTATATTTAGGACAGACAGATAGAAGTGAGCCTAATAAGGCTTATATCACTGAGCAAATTCTATGAGATGAGCAAATTTTGTTCGGGCAAAAGAAACATCTGTTGTCAAAAAAAAAAAAAGTATAATTATTTGCAAAGCCTTATTGTGGCTGTCAAAACGTGACATCAAATAAAACATTTGAAACTAAAAAGGTGGGGAAATTCTTCTCTTCCTGCTGAAAAGCTTGCCTGGGCTCTGTTGACAGTGATTTGTACTGGAGTGTAAACAAAGCCAAACTGGAAATTCTTCAATTAACAATTGCCTTTGAGCTCTTGAGCCCGAGCCGCATCGATCTGTGGACCACTGATAATCTGTTTCTGCAGATATGAAAAGACATTTTAAGTCTCCCAAAAGCTTTGATTAAACTGAAGAGCAAAAAAAAGGAAAGAAATAGGTTTGCTCAATTAGATACACAAAGCACGGCAAAACTCTTTTTATCTGCCTGTTTATCGAAATATTTCTGAAGCGAAAAGGCTTTTTTTCTGTTTTTTTCCCCTTCTCAGGATATAATTCCCACTGCAGACTCCACTCTAAAAACGCACTTAATATTCTGCAGTGAAGGCTCAGGCCTGACAGAGGACCGCTAAAGATCGTCATGACAATGGAGAGAAGCATTTGCATATCAGTCTACATTAAAACTATCCTCCATTGAATCCTACCCATTACAAAGAGGATGCATCTCGACCTGCAGGGGCATGGTGAATCACACTGACACTCCATCACCATTGAAAACCAGATCAGAAATTAGAAAAAAAAAAGATACTCTCATAGAAACCAGATTTCAAAATTTGGCGTCCACCAAAGTACTGCAGTGTGTGTGTGTGTGTGTGTGTGTGTGTGTGTGTGTATAAATGTATGAATATGTGAGTTTGCATATTCATTTCATGTCTGTTTTCATACTTATTTGTGCATGTGTTCATCCTTGTGTGAGTGTCCTGTAAAAGCAGGTGCATTGAGAGACATTCATATGGCCCAACCTGGGACACAACAGGGAAACCGTGAGTATCAATGAGCGTGTGTGTGTGTGTGTGTGTGTGTGTGTGTGTGTGTGTGTGTGCAGGGGTGTAGTGGGTGTGTGTGTGTGTATCTCTGTGTGCGTGTGCAGGGGTGTAGTGGGCGTTGGACGCAGGGGAGCGCCGCCCCCCCACTTCTTGGAGCATTGCTTTGATCATTTTAATAAGCATTTATTAATATAACAAGTGTTGTTACCAGTGATAACAACGCATCATGCAAACGTCTCCAATCAGGCCTCTTTGTCATAAAAATCGTTACAAGAATGACCGTCATGCTGTAGCACTCCACCATGCGTAGACATTAAAAACTACGCAGCTCGTCGTTCCGCATTATCCGAAAGTAGCTAGAAAGTGGCTAGAAAACAACTGCCTGTATCCGAATCTAGCAAGCATCTTCATGGCCCACTGTTGCAATTCCTTCGTTTGTGTTTTGCAGAAAGCAGGTAGGCTAATCCAGTGTTCAAAATGACACGATAAGCATGTGAGAGTAATATGAGTGATAAGGCTATTTAACCATAAGTAATGACCCAACGGTGAACCTGAACAACTTTAGGAAAAACTTACGATTGGTGCAGCTACTTTCATCCAAACAAAAACTTTTCAGATGACGGACACTTGCCTGCCCAATGTTCTTTCGGTTATTTTTTTGTTTTGTTTTATTGACACCTCTACATTTTAATCATTCGCAATGGACCCCACTTTTAAAATCACCACTACACCACTGTGTGTGTGTGTGCGTGTGTGTGAGAGAGAGAGTGTGTGTGTGTGTGTGTGTGTGTGTGTGTGTGTGTGTGTGTGTGTGTAAGTATGCCATGGAAGACTGAGCGCGTGCACTGGTGAGCATGGGGGAAGAAGCAGATTGATTTAGTGTTGGTGCCCTGGCTGACCCACCTCCACCCATCCCTCCCAGGCCTCCCAGGCCTCCCAGGCCAGCTCAGAGCCCTTCCCCAGGCCAGCTCAGAGCACTTCCCCAGGCCAGAGGTCACGTGTGCTGCAGGCACCTGAGCAGCTGCAGGGGGTTAGCTCAGGTCCCCACTACTGCCCTACCTGCACACACACACATACACACACACATACACTGATACACACAAACTCATACACACACACACACACACACACACACACATACACACACACACACTTCTCCTATAAATATATGGGTGTACTGTAGCGGGCCATAAAGATAATGTATCATGGTGCATATTTTCTGTGCATTTGTAATAAATATTGCAATTTAAACAAAAAAACAAATATAGTCTCTTTCTTCTCAATAGTTTCTGTTTTCTCAATCTTCTAATTTGATCAGTGATTCAGACAGATATTATGTCCTTTGCAAGTGCTCCTTCCACAGACAAAGAACTGAATGGATGTGCTAATATGATAATGGCTTATCATCCTCTCTCTCTCTTTCTCTCTCTGTCACACACAGAGAGAGAGAGAGAGAGAGAGAGAGAGAGAAAGTCTATCGGTGTTTGTCCATAGTAATAGCCTTCAGAAGGCATTACTGAAAGAAGAGGACTAAATGCAATCGAAGCAAATCATTACAGATTCTATATGGCATTAAGCTATCCTTTGCCCCCTCCTTGAAAAGGCTAATTAATAAATTAGCCAGCAAGCAATTAGTTTGCAACGATGAAACTAATTTAATCAGTAACCACAACCCTGTTTTGAACACTTGCACTTATCCTCAGAGAAAAGAAAATGCATCGCAGACTTTGTCTCATTTCCTAGTAAGTATCAACAATGCATACACACACTTATACAAGCACACATGCACAAATATACACCGTCACATGCTGTCTAGAATATAAAATAATGTGTCGGCACAGAGCATGTGTGAGAATAAACAACAGTCTCATCGTCTGAAGCAGCCCCCCAAACCGGATTCCCCAACCCTAGTCAGATGTATTCGAAATGTCTTACATCTTGCCTATATATAGCCTCAAAGACCTAGATTCCCTGTGTACTGAACAGCACTCTCGCACATACACACACACGCACACACACGCACACACACAAACACACACACACACACACACACACACACACACAGAAATGCACACACACATAAGCATACTTCGGCAGTGGTGCGCGCACACACACACACACACACAAACGCACACACACATAAGCATACATCGGCAGTGGTGCGCGCACACGCACACCCATACCCATGAACACAAACACAAAATTATATATGCTCACAGACAGACACCACACTCTAATGAAAACAAACAGGACGCAAATCAGTTAAAGGAGGCAAAAGACATCATGGCGTGCATGTGCCATCCATAGCAGCCTCCTCCATTTTTACCACTTTCATCTCCTCCTCAAACACGGCGCACAGTAATATGAAAACACAGACGTTGTCAGACCTCTAGGTTTGAGCAAATTAGCAGACGCACTTCCACAGACACACACACACTCTCGCATGCTCACACACAAACGCAGACATATACTAAAAAGTATATAACACCCAAAGAACCCCGAACATGGAAGATCTGGTTCAAAGCCGCCTAAAAATAACTAGCTTCCCTGTGGAGGCATGAAGGCCAAAAAAAAAAAAAATGTTTATCTCTCAGATGTATTTGTAGCTGAATTGATGTGGAGGGGAATTTCTATTGGATAAGGCAAAGGTTAGAGATGTCAGCGAAGGTTAATGGCAGCTTGCTGCGACAGAGAAGAGCTAAATAAGAACACTGATCTTCCTCGCAACCAGCCACGGACACAGACACAAACACAGATACACACACACACACACACACACACACACACACACACACATACAGGGCCTGCCGCTTCTGATCAAAGATCGATAGGTAATACATTAGACTTGATTTGATCAATCATCACCAGTCCTCATCGCTGGAGGAGGACTGTCAGAGGGGTGGGGTGGTGGATGGGGGGGTGGGGGTGAGACATGAGTTGGGGCTGAGGACCCAGAGGAGATGAATAGCCCTGGTGACGAGGTGTTTTGGAGGGTGATGAGGGATGTTGGGTCCGAGTGATGGTGATGTGTTGAGCTGTGAACTTAAGAGCGTGTGGTTAATTAAAAGGGGAAGGGGGAGAGAGAGAGAGAGAGAGAGAGAGAGAGAGAGAGAGAGAGAGAGAGAGAAGCTCAGTCACCATGACTAAGTTTGTCGGCGCAAACATGTAAACATAGGGCATGTGCACATGCGCACATGAAGTCGCAACAGAGATGTAAACACCAACACACACACACACACACACATACACGCACACACACACACACAAACAGTCACACACACACTTACATACACGGTACGCACATACATATACAGTACTATATGCAGGGTCGCACAGATTCATGCCCGTCCACAGTCACACACACAATTATGCTGAGCACATCATGTAGCCAACTTTCCACCATTCAGCAAATGTAATTTCTGGCTGCAGCAAGATAAAAAAAATGCTCAGAAAAAATATTATGTATATCTAATATTTGTTTTTAATCAACCAAATATATATTTATATATATAAATATAAATATATATATATATATATATATATATATATATATATATAAATATATATATATATATATACCATAATATACTACATAGCCTATATATTTTAAAATCTTTAGCACATGTAGCCTATATTAATGCCTTTTATATAGTACAGGTAGGGCCTACTAACATATTTAAACATTTGTGCTATCGGAATTTGTGCAAAAAGGCCACATACGTCTGAGTAAAATAACCTCAAGTATCAAAAGTGGCTCTTCTTTTATATGGTTAACATCACTAAGCTGGTTTGAATATGTAAAATAATACTACAAGCAGACACATCCAGAGACTCCTGAATGCTGAGAAACGTCTACAATCCCGGTACCAGCGTTGACAGCGCACAAGAGACAGTTGCACTCACCTGCTGTAGGTACATGAACGTCAAGGCACAGGAGAGCTGCGGACACGCGTCCACGTTCGGCAGCGCCACGCACGTTCCGCCCGCGAGGGGATGCTGCATGGTGCTCCCGTGCAGTCTACGCAGCGCGATGGAAGGGGCTTGCATACGAGATCGCTGGTCCCGTTTGACAGTTGAGACTCACGGATTGTTGAAATTGCTTTGCCGGTCCTACAGCGCTTTAGATTTTTACTTAAGAAGCACCCGGTCGCAAGAGAAGCTACTTGCTTGGCAGTCGTGATTGTGTGTGTGTGTGTGTGTGTGAATTTGGATAACAGTGCCCAAGTACCCGAGTGTGTTTAAAAGTGACTGTGTTTGTGTCTGAGTTGTGTGTAAATGTGTGCCCGAGTTAATGCAAGTGTGTGTGAGAGCGAGAGCCTGTCTGATCCGCGAGCCCGAGTGCGTGTGGATGTGACCGAAAATAGAATGTGTGTCTGAGCGTTTGCAGGAATGTGCGTGTAAGACCTAGTAAAGGGTGAAAAAGCGGTCTCGGTCTGCCTACCAACACTGAGGGGAGGAGAGGGGCACAGATAGAGTCTGCCTCTGGTCGGATCTAACTTCCCGGTAGTTCATGCGATGCCCATGCCGCTGCGTCTTAATGCTGCTAGTATGTTTCCCGTTTTTTTATTTTTATTCATGGACACCTATTCAGATTCTGCTACGGCTGCTACCGACGTTACCCCTGCTCTCATTTGCTGTCAGCTGGGTCCAGGGACAGCGTCTGTTTCATTGACCGGAATTTCAGCGAGCATCTGAATCTCCGCGGGGAGTCGATGAGGGAGGGGAGGCAGGGAGAAGGGTATGCTTCGATCATTTTTGAAGGGGGTTGCAGGGGTATGTTTATATTCCTCCAAGGAAACGCATGATGTTATTATGTATTCCATCTACTCAATGTGGAGCATGTGCTTGCCAGAATTCATTCCATGACTGCAGTGTTGGAAAGAAAACTAACTCGCATAACCACAAAGCGCCTTCCTAGAAAACCTGCCCAGGCGCACAATGCCCAAGTGAGAATTAAGAACAGTTTAATTACATACGTCACCTACTCGGTGTTATATAATAAAAATGCTTCATATTTTTTTAAGCAAGAGGGCAATAGAATATCTGTATCCTATTTGTCCATATGGCATAATGTGAATGTGATAGTTAAATACAGTAAGGATTAGCCTAATATTGATTGTCCCTGGTAATTGAATTTAATAAAAATTGATTATTATTAAAACTGATGTCAGCTTAATAGCTACTAGATCAGTAATAAAAAATAAAAACATATGCTACACAAACATCTTATGTATTCTCCAATTAAAGCCTATGATAATTTAAGGCCTCTAAGAAAAAGGCAACATGCAAATGTATGTCTTAAATTAGACTATGCTTGCTTGCGTGCAAGCGTGCGTGATCACGCGCTTGCGTGATAACTTTTAAAATGCTTGAGGTTGAGGTCAGTTATGTCCTCTGCTAGACAAACTGTAAGCACAATCTCGAGTATCAATAATTAAATATATACAAGGGACACCACTCATAAAATGTCAATTAAATGGAGAGTTTTCATTCAAATAAAAAAAGGTTCAGTGGACTTCCCATCATTCCGACAACCTCCAAAAAAGCCCATTTACCTGAACTCGGGAAAATATTGGCCGGTAAATAATAGATGACGCCACCGGAAAACCGGATGACCAGTAGGCTACTGTTTCTTTTCATCAGCTGCATACTAACTGACAAAATCATGCTTGAGACAAGTTTATCGGTGTTCGCTGTAGACCTATTAACCATAACTAACACATTCTCAGCACAAATCACAAATCCTGTATGCAGTTAAAACAGCAAGGTCTCTCCTACATGAAAGAATCATAGCATTAAAGTACATAGATAGGGAGAAAAGAAATACTGAATTATTCATTCTCTTCCTCTTCAATTATACCTTTCATTTTTAACAAACCACTGATTTGCAAACCTTAATAATATAGTGGACTTAGGAAGAGAGATTTCAGAATCTTGTTACAATAATAGAACATAGTAAGAAAATCAATGCAGTTCTGAGTTGCCTACTGATTTTTTAAAAACAGCAAGATGTACATTATGATGAAAAAAGCCAAGTAGGCTTGCTCTATTTTATGTTGATGATTTCTGTTCTGTCTCAGAGACCATATTGTTTTTTCCTCTCTCTATCTCTCTCTCATTCTCTCTCTCTCCCTTCCACCCACACTTCCTTTCAATGTCTCCCACCACCATGTGCATGCTCCATTTACACTACAGTATTGTTTTTAAGCAGGTTAGTCTTGGTGCCCGGATGAATGATCAAATGCTGCTCATGCAGCCCATGCATCTAGATACAGTAGCTCTGTCAGCTAATTGAGACAGGTTGGGTTACACCACAATCTCTGAATTTCAATACCACTCAATGCTGTTTATTTATTTATTTTTCCGTCAATCACCAAGCCCGTGGTGACTTGATATGAGACATGGCTGCCCTTTGCACCACTTCTGTTGTCTTCAGCTACATGGAATAAAAATAAAGCATCCACCGCTCCTTGAAAAAGAGCAAGCAAGTATGTGTCGTGTCACATCACTCAAGCATCTTGTGTTTGTGTGTGTGTGTGTGTGTGTGTGTGTGTGTGTGTGTGTGTGTGTATGTGTGTGTGTGATGACTTTCATACAGCTGCATTTCACTTGGTTCACCCAATCATGGTGGAACGGGCAAGCTGAGGAGTTCAGGAGTGGTGCATCACTCATATTGCCTGCATGAGAATCGCTCTCGTGCACGTGTGTGTGTGTGTGTGTGTGTGTGTGTGTGTGTGTGTGTGTGTGTATGGGTGTGTGTGTGTGTGTGTGTGTGTGTGTGTGTGTGTGTGTGTGTGTGTGTGCGTTGCTCTGTGCTAACGGAGCCATACCTGTGCATCCTCACTCACACACATCATCCAGAGTCTGGCGTGGATCTGGCCCAGAGGTGGCCATGCACCTCCTCCTCCTGTCAGTGTCTGGGTAGCGATGGTGGCTCAGCGTCTCTGAGCAGCACAGCTGACTTTAAAGCAGGGGCCATTTCATAATTAGCAATTTGTCACAGGTTTGTGTTACAGCCGCTTGTGAATTAAGTAGCTGGAAGCATAACCAGGGAGAAAAAAAAGGCAGGATTTTATTCTCTCACCTCTTCACCTGCTGGCACTCTCACAATGCATAAAGGTGCAGGGGAAAACGACTTTAGATGTAAAATATCTGAAACTGCCACTTGGGATATTTGTTTTCATGGCATAACATATTAGAAATACCAGCACAATGAAAATCAGTTTAATGGTTAAAATCTTGTCAGATTTGTAAGTAACTGAGCTGAGGTACTGCAGTATGTACAATGTACGTAATACATAATTCTGAACTACGATGTATTTTTAAAATGTATACAACACCGTGTAGTATTAGGCTTATAGTAATATTTAATGACATTTACTTATCCAAAGAAGCCAGTATTAATTCTTACAATATGTATATACTGTACAGTATATACACTGAAATGTAAATATAAAGTGGCACCAAGACTTTGGATTACATTTCCATGAATTTAAAACTTTGAGATGTCAGACTTTATAACCTGTCTTTGGGAGATTTATTCAGCAAAGAAACTATTGTCAGTGGGCTATCGATATTATTTTTAGAGCTCTGCAACATCCTCAATTTTTGTTGTGTCCCTTGCTCCCAGCTATGGAAGACTAGCATACAAATCCCCCTCTTCCTCCCTCTCTCTCTCTCTCTCTCTCTCTCTCCCTTTCTCTCTCTCTCTCTCTCTTCCGACTGCAGCAAGATGGTTGTGCTGTTAGGTAAGAGTATGGTTGACTGTTTCCATTATGTTATTTTAATTATGTATAAGACTGACAGTCCTACAGCATGCAGCAGGCAGAGAGAGGACTGTGTGTTTGGCTAAACGAGACACGCAAGGCTCTCATCTCAAGGTGTTGGCTGGGTGAGCATGCAGATGGATCTGTGATTATAATGAATATTTCTCCCATGATCGTAGTCACAGCGGAGAATAGCCAACATAAAAAAGAGTAATTTTTGTTTTAAAATAACACTTAAGTTTTTCACCAGAGGGCAGAGATAGAATTGCAAAAAAGGAGAACATAGAAAAGAACAACGAACAGGACAATGAAAAGACAGCCTGAGAGATTGAGCTCAACGGGTTATTTTCCTAACCAATACCTCAAAATGACACTAACGACATCATTAAAAAAAATAACACAAGCTTCACCTTTCCTGTTTCAATACTCAACTTTAACGGCGCTAATGCCGGCATGGCTCCACGCTAGTCGCTAGTTAAATGGGCTTGGGCAGGACTTGTCACTTTGTCATTTAGTATCAGGTTGGGTTCTTTTCACATTGGCTGTGCGGTGCGGTGCTGGGCTTCAGGACTGGTCTCCATTTCAGGCTGGGAGCCAGGCGGGAGCCTTGGCGTCGCTGACAGACTAATAAGGGAGGACTGGCTGCCTCCACCCAGTGTCAGGAAGTTGACAGGACTGCACCAGGTGCCGAACGTGTTGGGAAGATTGATGAACTCGTGTGGAGACGGGATTTGCAGGGAACCCAGGCTTTTTTTTTCTCTGTTAATATCATTTTTTTGCCTCTGCCCTCTCTTTCTCTCTCTCACTTTCACTCTTTCACTCTCTCTATCTCTCGCTCCCTCTGTCCTTATCACTCTCTCTTCCTGTGATGATATGATGTTAACCAACTCAAACATTTAGCTGGAGATGATGGGTAGCATGGTGTGCAGCATAATGAACACACAGCGGGAAGTCATGGTAAGGTGAAAAGGTGAATGGAAGTTGCGCAGCAACACTCCGAACACACACTTAAGACCTGGCTCGCCCCGGTGAATATCTATAAAGCATGTCTTCACAAGATTCTCAATGACATACAAAAAAAAACCTCTTCATGTACATCAACACATGTAAAGACTTGAGATGATTTCCTTCACACGATTCATCTACAGATTCCATAATGGTGTATGCTTTGTATCAACATAATTACCAACGTACAGGCACTCGGTATGGATTGCAGCCATTGAGGAATTTAAATCATTTGAATCGTTTAACCTAGAGGGTTTTTTTTTTTTACATTTCAAAGACCACATCAGTGGTAATTAGTACCTGTGGGCTACTGTAATCATGGGGATACCTGGACATCCCTTCTTTAGCCACGGCTGCACAATTTGGGAAGTCACTATGCATGACAGTAATTACTTAAACAGATGGGACTGCGGCTCGACTAGCGGCAGCGGCGTCTCAGAGACAATGGGGCCCCCAATCCACCGGGGAGCAGCAACGGCACGGCCTCGGCGGAGAAGTACCGCCAGATTGCGTGGCAGCTGAGGCTTTCCTTTCATTAGCTCTCGAGTGCACGTCTGGAAAGGCAACGAGGGGAGCCGCCGTGTGCGCCGTCGTTTGTTACCCCGTGTTGCTGTCGGCGCCAGGGGCCCCGCAAATTGATTACTGGGTGGGACGAAGGCAAGCGGTCCCGCAGTAGCGGGAAAACCTCCACCGCAGTTGGCTAGCTGGCGGCGGGACCGAGGCAGTGCTGGAGAGGCGAGGAGGAGCGAGCTG
The DNA here is from genome assembly GCF_018492685.1 of Alosa sapidissima. Classification (NCBI taxonomy): domain Eukaryota; kingdom Metazoa; phylum Chordata; class Actinopteri; order Clupeiformes; family Clupeidae; genus Alosa; species Alosa sapidissima. Next base: position 7,068,859 of record NC_055959.1, on the reverse strand, counting down.
TCCACCCCCGGCGGCCGCTGGGTCCTGACAATAGCGAGGCGTTCCTCTTTCCAGTGCCTTTGCAGGTCGCTATCGCTAATTGGCAGCGATAGCAATTGTAAGACCGCTGTTAATCACCTTGGTGGAGAATCATCCTATAAAGAATCTTTTTGGCCTGGAGGTTCGTCTCCTCAGGCATATGTAAAAACGTGTGTAAACGAGATGTTAATGTACACGACATAGCATATGCATGAAGACACCAGCACAGTGACTTGCTCTCTCCTCCTGACTCGAAGTGCTGCGTGAGCTTCGGACGTTAATATGAAAATTGCATGGAAATTACAGCTTTCAGTTCGTAATCTCGACATTTCCATCAATCTGAATGATTTCTCTTTTTTTCTAGGATAAAACGCTCTTTCTCGGAAAGGGACCAAACACATCTCAAGCCCCGGCGTAGGTGTTTATGGTGGCCGGCTGACAGCGTAGGAGAGGCACGAGGTGTGGGGCGAGGACAGGGCGACGGGGGGTGGGGTGCGAGGTGGATAAGGGCAGGCCATCTTTATGCCCGGACAGCCATTCAGAGCGACATCTCGCGCGGAGCCGGGGCAAATGCCGCGGATGACTTCTCCGCGCTTTCACCAGGCGCTGCCATTAGAGTGCTTTAGCTTCCATTAACGTGTCACTTTCCCTCGCTGCCGCGCCGGCGAGGAGGGGCCGATTGGTTGTGACAGGACCAGGGGCTGTCACATGCAGTAACGGTTCAGCACCGACCAACAGGAAAAAGCCTCGGAGCTGACGGATCCGCGATCCATCAGAGCTGACGTGCCGGGGCCTCCTCCAGCACGGAGAGGGGGGCTGAGGCGCCCGGACAGGAGTCCATTAATTAACTGTTTAATATGTGGAGCGCTAACGTGTCCACCCACTGCTGAGCCCGTCTCCAGTCTCCAGCCTCCTACCCCAGCGAACGAGGGAGGCAAAAGTAACGGAGGTGTGCGAGAGACGGACAGACAGACGGATAAATGCATAAACAATCTAGACAGAAATGCAGAAAAACCAACACATAGATAGATAGATAGATAGATAGATAGATAAATAGGTAGATCGACAACGAGTAGACAAACATGCGTAGGAGAGACAGAGAGTGAGAACGTGTGAGAACGCGTGCCAATGCCCTGGAGTAGGAGGAGGCAGGCGTCAGCGCTGGAGAAATGACCCTGTGGATGGCTGGGTGGCTACCTTTAGCAAATCATGTCAGCCTCCGCGTATTGATGAGGACAAACAAGCATCAGGGTAAACTGACTGAAAGATCATTCATTAACTTGAGACATGAGTAATAGCAGTTTTGGCTTCATTAGCGGTTGTGTTGACAGAACAGGAAGATGGGGGGTGGGGTGTGTGTGTGTGTGGTGGTGTGTGTGTGTGTGTGGGGGGGGGGGGGGGGGTGACAGAGAACACTGGCCCTCCTATAGCGTGTTACAAACCTGCAAAGCCAGTTTATTTGGCTCGCAGTCACTTTAAACGGTTCAACAGCAACGCACATTTTTCCTCATGAGTAGCTTCCTTTAATGAACCAATTAAAACAATAAAACAATTTCCTTGCGTAACTCACTCTGAAATGCACCAAGGGTACTGCGTAGGGAGAGGAGAGGAAAGGGGGAAAAAAATCCTTTGAAGTCTTCATTCGTCTGACATCTAACTCGGCATTGTGGAACAATGGCCGCTATGTCCATACACATCAGCGACGAAAACACCTTGTGTCGGGCGACTGGGACGCACAACGAGAGGCATTAGCATATCATTAATTAGCCTTACTCTTCCTGGGCCAGATTAGAGCGGCGTGCTCAGGCTGTCGGCCGAACTCCTGGGGGACCGGCCTTCATTTAGGAAGCTGTGTGAGGAGCGGAGCAGAGCGGACGCCTCGAGGAGGATGGGCCCTCCATCCACTCCCAGACCACTCCCGCTAATCACAAGCTGCTGCTTTTAAGACGTGACCCCGCTCATTCATTCTTAAAACGCCCAGGACAGGAGGTATGTGTGAGAGTATGTGTATACGTACTGTATGTGTATGAGTGTGTGTGGGTGTGTGTGCATATAGTATGTGTGTGTGTGTGCATATGTGTAGTGTGTGTGTGTGTGTGTGTGTGTGTGTGTATGTGTGTGTGTGTTGTGTTTGTGTGTGTTTGTGTGTGTGTGTGTGTGAGAGAGAGAGAAATAGAGAAAGAGCTTTTGACATGAGTATGCATGTATACTTATTAGGGTAACACCAAAAGAATATGTTCACAAACCACTCAATGCTTTATTGCAAAGTGTTGAAATATGACAAGATAACATCACATGTGCTTTTATACATTCAATGCAATCGCACACACACCAGAAAAGAGCCTACTTTTTAATCCTCTTAAAAATGTAAAATCATGACACTTAACTTAAGCATTACTGTACATTCTAAAACAGGATAGCGAAAGCATATCTGTCCAATTTTTAAAACACCACCAGGACATTCAAGGCTATTTGTGAGTCTTGCCAATCCTGATGTAGTGTGATATAGATGTACTGTAATATGGCTTCCAATAGCAACGAGGAAGAGGAAATGAAAGACTTGGTGAAAAAATGTTTCTCATTTTCACACACCCCCCTCTGGCCACTGAAGCAGCCCTCTCAAATAGGATCATCAATTACCTTTGCCAGTTTAAATAACTGGAGATGTTTACACAATATATTCTTTCTGCTTATTCCTCCAACTCCCACTGCTCATTAGGAGCCTCTCCATTCGGGTGCCCTGTACTGAGGTCCTTAAATCTGCCACGCTCTACAAAAAGAGGCCAATTCCACTTTTCCCTCTGGTGCTAATTGAAGGAACACACTGCTTCCTCATTAATTATGTCCACATATGAGAAACATCCGCGTTTCATGGCCGTCGCATTAGAGGGATGCTTTGGAAAGACTAAGGGAAGAAGGGAGGGAGGGAGAGAGAGAGAGAGATAAAGAAAGAGAGAGGGAGATATGGCAGGGGAGAGACTTTTCCCTGAGAGAAGGGGAAAAACACCTATCGGCTGAATATACCGACATAGATTATAAAGCCTTAACTCGTGCAGAGATTGGAGATCGGCTTGTGACATTATATCCCTCATCTTATTATGACGGGCCCTGACAAAAGATTTCAAGCCCGATGTAGCCAGGGGCGATCAGGGATCAGGCTCGGAGAGGAGATAAAGATAAATCTGAGCTCTCCAGACGCCATATTTCTTGCCTTGCCAGACCTTAACCTTGCATTTAATACCACCGGACAGTGCAAATGTCATGATGTATCTTGCTTGCTGGCAGCATAATTTGCTACTAAATACTGGAGTCCTTCCACAAGCCGAGCAGAGCTTGTGTGTTTTGGGAGGCTGATATTACCGCTATGTTGATGTATTGTTGCTGCAAGTGTGCAAGGGAACACTAATAACTGTGTTAGTGTCGTACTATTTGCATTACTTCTGTAACATACAGAAGTATGTCTTTGAATTTACAATTGGCAGGTGGAAGAATGACCTTGTGCATGAATTCATGTTTCGTTGAAGACCTTGAGAATTTTTGCACCGCAAGTCTATTCTTTAGAATGAAGAAACTGCAAATCTCTGTGTGAACACACACACACATACACATACGCACACACACCCACACCTGCCCACACACCCACCCACACACACACACACACACACACACACACACATACACACACACACACACACACACACACACACACACACTCCACATTCTCCCCTTGTTGTCTTGACTGATTGATCAGGTCATGCGTGAAGTAGGAGAGGTGAATGATGAAAAGTCAGTGTGAATAAAACAATGACTAAGCATTTTGTTTCTGCAGATTAGTGAAATCATGTCCAAGTTCTCACTTCTACCTCATGGACCCTCGGGTGGATACAGTCTGAGTAACTGACAAACAAGCTATGGAATACCACTGAAAAGGAGTGTAGTGAGAGAGAGAGAGAGAGAGAGAGAGAGAGAGAAAGAGAGAGAGATCTATAAAGCATAGAGCTCCTGTTCGTTTGCTGGCTTGCAGCAATTATCCAGCTGCTAGACCACAATGACGCCATGAATGAAATGAGAGCCAATTACCAAACACCCTATGGAGAAGACACATGGGACAAAACGATAGCAAAATACATGGGGCACTGCCTGGGAAGAGCTGGACTGTGTTAGTGCAGAAGGGCTGCCGTGCCCACCATCCATCTCCCAGACTCTCATTTGAATTCACACGTTTCAACAACTTTTCCACTTGCTTTGGGATGTGGTCGCTGAAGAAGGGGAAAAAGCATGCACACACCATGCCATGAGAGCTCATATTAACATCAATTGTTCCTCTTCAGATTGTTATCCAATATTCAGGAAAGGCATCCCTGCATGACAGAATTTACGAGATACAATGCCTTCTGCCTTTTCCCCCACCACACACACACACACACACACACACACACACACACACACACAGGCGGCTCAATTAGTGGAACAGCTGGGACAAGCGAGCCGCTAAAGTAACAGTTTCTCTCGCAAATTAATCCTGAGCATGGAGGGTGTGTTGACAGGTTCTCATAAAAGTGCTTTAAGTGTTTCTCCCTCTCTCTGTCTAACTGCACCCCCTTCAAGAATACACATGCAATATCTACAGTAAACACACACACACACACACACACTCACTCGCTCTCTCTCACACACACCAACACACACACCTACACCTTCCCTCTCAATACATACTAGATTACTTGCGCACCGATTTATTCAGCTTTTCACATATGGAAAGGCTAAAATAAGGGATGAACTACAGACTCAAACAGAGTTTCTCAGTTCTTACAGTTTAGACATTATCAGCAATGGACTCAAATCACTGAGCCTGAACTACAGAATCGAAGAGAGAAACTGGAGAGGCTAAAATGACTAAGATTACTGACTACATCATGGCATATTATTCTCTGTAGGAAGCAACCATTTTAAGCCTTAATACTCAATTTGTTGCTTAAATTACACTTAGATTAAAGGTGCCATACAAACATATCAGATGGGAGTTTGAGATAACCTATAATTTTCTAGAGAAATAATCGGTTAGCAGCTAATTTATGCTTTCAATAGCCCGAAGGAGCCTGTCCATCTGTATGCCGTGGACACACTGCTGTGCACATTCAAGCATCTGGCAAGTAGTGTATAGGCTTAGCATGAGTAGCTGACTACAGTAATTTCCTGTGTATTAGCCACATTGTGTATAAGCCGCAGGTCTGTGTTTTATGCAAGTTAAAAGAAACAAAACCATAATAACTGCTACAGTGTATTAACCTCATACAGTAGCTGAAGAAATTTTGCAAAATCAATGTATAAGCCGCAGCTAATAGTTGGGAAACGGTATGTACAGTATATATCTGTTGTGCACCCACAAATAAATGTCTTTCCTTTTCCTCTCTCTCTCTCTCTCTCTCTCTCTCTCTCTCTCTCTCTCTCTCTCTCTCTTTTTCACATTTGTGCGCTTCTAACCCTGTGTGAGCAAGGCCAGTCCTCTTGTCGCGTTCAGCACCATGCTGCTACCTCTATGCGCGCTGTATTATCCTGGGACTTATTAGGTAGCCGTATCGTTCCCGGGCTCTCACGTTGAGATAACCCTTACCTAGTCTTATCGCCGGCACACAAAAGCATGGGATCCAATACAGGGCTCCATGTAATCCATCTCTGTCAACTGTGTTACGGAAATTACCTGTCAGAAACATCATGGTCCAGATTCTGTGATTAAGCGCAAACTTTGAAAAATAAAATGCCCTCGGGTAGCCGAACAAGGGGGCTAGTCAAAGGACGTTTCAATTGAGCGTCCCCTCCCTTATTAATTGCTCGCCTCTTGTGTGGAAGGAATTATAAACGACACAATGTTCTTCTGCGAGAGAGGGAGAGAGATGAAGAGGGAGAGAGATGGAGAGAGAGAGAGAGATGAAGAGAAATGGAGAGAGAAAAGACGAAGAGAAGAGGAGGAAATATAAAGTGAGTGAGTGGGGGAGAAATGGAGCATTGAGAATGTAAGAGATCATCACAGGCTATTGCTTGTAGCCTCCGAATGATCTTTCATTATCTTTAATTCCGATAGGCAGTGTTTTCTGTCACTCCAGAAGCCTGCTGACAGAAGTGGGGAATAGCCTTTTCGAAAATAGAGTTGAGAAGTTAAATGGATTTAAAGGCTTTTTTTGTTCATTCGCTGCACTCAGGTGCGTGTGTGTGTGTGTGTGTGTGTGTGTGTGTGTATGTGCGTGCGCGCTGGTGGTCGTCGCTCAAAATGGAAATGAGTCTCCTTGTCTGACAAGATCAGAGCCACACACACTGACCTGCGCTCAAAGGGGAGGATGCTGTAATTCATAGTACAATTAATAGATATTGTCATGCCTACTACTCCCCATCTAGTCCTTGCCCCCCCCCCCCTAGCCCCCTCCACCCCCAACACATTTCTCTCAAAGAATGAGAGAGAAAAAGAACTATGCAATTACACACACTGACACAAACATGCAATCGCATGTGGACACACACATCTAGACAAATCCACACATACAAAGCCATGTAACAGCTACATCAACCGAAGGCACAAGCATTCAGGGTCTGTGAATATAATGCTACTGAAATGAAAACACATACCTTTTTTTCCCCTTTTTACATGGGTCACTACACTTGATCTCAAGGACCTTGAGAAAGAAATACAGACATTACGAAGAGGCGCTTTGCTGAACTGGAATGGCCTATACAACACAGAGCTTCAACGTGACTCCAAAAGAATCATTTGTCCTCCATGAAATCATCTCTGCAATACTCCCTGGCAATGAATATGATATAAGACTCAGCATTAGGTATTGATATAATAACTTATTTAGTGTTATTCATATAATAGACTCGATTATGTCAAATTTAACATTTTCTTAATAAATTATGAGAAGGCTGAGAGTAAAAATGTCACCTCATCTTTATGGATCAAAGTTATATTCTATGCCTATTCCCGGCTCCCATAATTCTGATTAATACCTGCTGTCCATTTCCGTGGAAAAATGTATTCACAGTCACACAGTCTTTGGAGTTTTTTAATAACTGACGAAAGGGTCTTTTAAAGACAGTTGAGAGTCAATCGCGTGATGTGCCGATAGCCATCACGCGATGGTGATAGGGCCATTGATCCTGTTTTTGGATTTGGATAGATTTTCTTTTCTTTTTTATTTATTTCCAAGGCACACACACACACACACATACTCACACATACTCACACACACACACACACACACACACACACACACACACAAAAGCTTCGTTCACCGATATGTGACCTGCGATGACAATTTCAATATGAATGAAGAAAAACAATAAAACAAAGCCTGCTGTACAAACTAAACTAACTGCTGTACAAACAAAGTGTACAGACACCCACAAAAGGCCTGCGCTTTCTTTAGCAGCAGCTGAAGCGCATCTTAACCTTTTCTCTCATCAGCGCCTACTGTCTCGCTTTGTTCCGCCAACGAACGCATTGTTCTATCAACGACACACACCACTTCTGCCTCCTCTTTTGAGGGCTCCTGCTTCGTAAGGTTGAGGTTGATTTAAAAAAAAAAAAAAAAATCATTATTGTCGGCAAATCCTGGTGACAAAGTGCACCGTGGGCAAAAGTTGACAGGCTCCTGCTAAATAATTCAGCGCTGCGCACAAGGCTCCATGGCTTCCTTTTGTTTAGGTGTGTGTCCAAAATAACAACACCTCCATGTTGGTTTGTGCCTCCTTTTCTGCCAGCCAGCTGCTCTTTGGAATGATACATCAACACAGTGGCGTGAACTTCAATAGCCGCGCAGCTGACAGCTAAAGTGATGTGCCTGTCACCGGGCTCATGCCAGTCGGAATTTAAGTTATACACTCAAAGCAATCAGCACAGCCGTTCGCTAAATAAATCAACAGACTGTTGGAACAGGAGAACAAGAGAATAACTCTTTCTGTGTGTGTGTGTGTATGTGTGTGCGTGTGCGTGTGTGTGTGTGTGTGCATGTGTGTGTGTGCGTGTGTGAGTGTGCAGTGCAACATGTTTGTGTATGTGTGACGGTTTGTTTGCTTGTTCATGATGGCATTATTGTATGTGCGCACAAACAGTCTGCCCATGTGTGTGTTTGTGTCTATGTTGGATATAGCGCAATAGGCATATATCGTACAGTTGATCAATGATCATTTGCATATACTGGGCATGCGTACGTTGGTGTGTGTGTGTGTGTGTGTGTGTGTGTGTGTGCACAGGTCTCTGTTTGTGTAGGATGGAGTGTGTTGTGCGTGACATGAATGATGTACAGTTCAGGTCACAAAATTAAATGCAGGGTGTATTTGTGCACCTGCATCTCAGTGTTAACACTAGGCACATGTGGAAAACATGTACGTTTATGTGTATTATGTGTGTAAGTGTGTGTGTGTGGGTGGCGTGTGTGTATGTGTGCGTGTGTGTGTGTGTGTGTGTGTGCATATTTATGTATATGTATGACTGTGTGTGTGTGTGTGTGTGTGTGTGTGTGTGTGTGTGTGTGTGTGTGTATGTGTGTGCCTGTTTATGTATATGTATAAGCATGTGTGTGTGTGTGTGCACACTCTCAGACAGCGAGAGAGGCTTCCAGAGAGAATAATAACAGATTAGTTACCTGCACCCTGCGCCCTGAAAGGTGTCCGCGACTGGCTCTCGGGTCAGAGGGAGATTACAGTTTTACTTGCTGTGGCGGTTAAGTGATTCTTTAAGTGATTACCGGGGTGCTTACCATGTCTCGCGGCTCTCAAGTGGTCTTGAGAGCGACGCACAGCTGGGTGGCTTTCAAAAAGCACTCTCAAATTACTCGGGCTAGCCGGATCCCCTCTCTCCTCGCCTATGGGCTCCTTCTACCGCTCTATAGATTGAGGGCACTGGCAATAAAACGATCAAAAAAGACTAACGAAAAAAAAAAAACTCTCATACCATCTTCTCAAATAATTATTTCTTCTTCTCTTTGAAATCAGCTTTATATAAAAAGGGTTGACAAAAAATAACGCTTTAAATGAAACAAAATGAAAGAATATATCTGTTAGCTTTGGCGCTAGCTACATTTGCTAAAATGAATGTTGCTCAGCAGGCGCCGGCTATTGAGCAAAGAGAGACGCTGCTTGCGCTGCGCTGTGGCTCTGTACCAAACTGAATAGCTCTGGCTGCTAATAACCAGGCAGCCAGTGTGTGTGAGGCGGGTGTGCGACATGGACTTATTCAGAGGCCATTCTGTGTCTCTCTCCCCCCCCGTGCCACGGTGCCATTGCTCTCCCGGGCACATCAATACTGCTAGCCGAGCACGAAACAAACCCCCCTGTGGGGCATCGCCTTCCCCCTTTGTGTGTATTTGACACAACAGCCTTTTCTACTCACCTATTGAGAATGCCAGACTTCCCAGCATGTTAATGATCCTCATTGTTTCAGAGGATTCTTTTCAAATGGTGGCCTTTTTTTGTATGTGTGTGTGTGTGTGTGTGTGTGTGTGTCTATGTACATGAATGCGAGAAAGAGAGAGAGAGAGATAGAGAAAGAAAGAGAGAGAGAAAGTGAGCGTGTGTGTGTGTGTGTGTTCTTCCTTCAATGAGTGTTTGTGATACTGTGTGTGTGTGTCACACTGATCTGATGTGTACCACTGATCTTACCAGAATCTATGATGATGCATGCACGTACACGTGGTGTTTATGACTGCGTGTGTTTGCTGTATGAACAAGCTGGGCTACATACCTGCCTCTCTTTGATACACACACACACACACACACACACACACACACACACACAGCCACGCAATGCTCCTCACAGCTCCAGTCTGCAGCTTCTCTTAAGAGTCGTGCTTCTTGTCAGCAGCACCTAGGCACCTAGCTGAGCTGGGTAGGGGTCACTGCAGCGGGGGTCGCCCGCCGCCTGCCCACTCCCTCGCTCACGCCTCGCCGTGGTTTTCCTCTGAATGTGTGCATATTTTTTTTCCTGCTTATTTTTTCCCGCGTTTGCTCTCGGGCCCCGGGAAGCCAGAGAACACACAGCGGGCTGCGGCTCGGCATGCACATCGGATGATTACCTTTAATGAAGAATTGTGCACGTTAATTACTCGAGTGCCTCAGGTACGCGGCGGCATCTCCGAGTCTGATGAGTAATTGAGGCAGGGATGATTTATTAATCTCATATGATTAGTTAACTGTTGCCGCTAACGCAGTCACGACGTCAAGGACCGACTGACTGACAAAAAAAACAAAAAAAAAAACACTTCAAGTGAGCGAAGCATCTCCCTCAAATCTTCAAAAGGACCCAATTCAAAAACACAAACCGGCAGTAAAGCCAGAGTCAACGTCTGACTGTGGAGGGAATTATATAAAAGAAATACAGCATAGCGAGCGAGAGATCTTATTCGGTATGCCTTACTCGTTTCCAACAACAAGGTCAATTAAGGGAGCAATAGGTAGCAGTGCACTAATCTAAATGATTACCGTTTCTTAACCAATGAATTATCAGACGTAGCTGGCAATTTAGCCTCACAGACAGTTCACTGCATAGCTCATTATCCTACTATAGAGTGGGAAGGGAGGCTGGAGCGCATTGCCACGGCGCAGCGTGCTAACGGCCGGTGGAGATGTGCAAATTACACTCGACTGACAAGGAAAAGGAGGATGTCATAGGACTGGAGGAAAGGAAACACACACACACACACACACACACACACGCTCACATGCATGGTTCTTGAACCTCTGCACAAACACTAAGACGAGTCAATTCTGATAATTAAGGCATCAGTCATACACTTGGCCCTGTCAGAATTGTAATGCCAGACCATGTTTTTTTTTTTTTTTTTGCCTCTCATTACGTTGTGTTTGGAAGTGATGCTGCACCTGACATGAGAGAGTTTACCTGGTCTCTCTCTCTCTCTATCTCTCTCTCTCTCTCTCTCTCTTTCCCTCTCTCTCTCTTCTTCTCATTGATTCCCTCCTCCTTTCCATCTCCTCCTCTCACTGCCTCCCCCCCCCAGCCAGACACATCACCACCCTTTCCCCACAACGTCAGTGGGTAATGTGAAGCTCATTAGAGAGTGTGTGTGTGTGTGGATGTGTGTGTGTGTGTGTGTGTGTGTGTGTGTGTGTGTGTGTGTGTGTGTGTGTGTATGGGTGGGTGGGTGAATGGTCAGCTTCAGGACAGAGAGGGCCTTAATGAGAGAGACTTCATGAGAGAGAGAGACGCTGTCGGCCCACACTCAGCCAAAGTTGGACCCAGATGAAAGTGGATACTCACCACACTGAGCAAGCTGGATGGGAGGGTGTGTGTGTGTGTGTGTGTGTAAGTGTGTTTATGCAGGTGTCTGTGTGTGCGTGTGTAAGCAGGTGTGTGTGAGAGTGTATTATTTGGACTTTTTTAATGATCTTCTCATCCCCAACCCTCAGTTGATTTTTATTTTAAGACTGGCACCTATTTCGTTTCGGTGACAAGCGCTTGCAATTTATTAGGACTTCTATATTTGACTTGAGAGTGAGGGATCTTTAACAGAAATCGGTGCCTCACAGATGCCACACTCTTCAACCATTAAAAACATATGATGGGAATGAATCACTGTGCTGGGAATTTTATGCTTTCTATGAAATAAATGATATACACATCACGTATATTATCTTCTGCAACATAAACATGTAGCGACGCTTATATGGGGCGCCATTCGGGTCCATATATATTTCTTGTTTTACATCAACAGTAAATTGCCGCACACACAGGTAGCGAAAGGTCAGGTTGAGGACAAGCATTAAAGTCGCAGTTTTTATTTACTATCCTCTCAGATCTCCCCACCCGACCACGGCTCCGACACTACAGAATGTGACTCTCTGTCTGTCTTCCTCCAGCCATCTAAGACTCCCTCCTCTCGCCAAAATGGCATGTAGCACCGTCTAATCCAACGCCGACCGAGAGCCTTGGACACTGAGTCAGGTTTATACACAAAAAGCACAGCTGCATTTCTATTATCTACAGTGTAGTCACAACGATAGCAGGTTACCTTGAAGGGGGAGGAAAAAAAACGGGTGAAAAAAACATGGCGATTTTCAACGAATCTGTGCCGATATGCCATCGGTGGCTCGCGCTATCTCGCTCTGATCCGACCATGTGAGGGTGAAGACACGGATGCGAACGCGCTGGCAGCCGCAGGGTGTGAAATCAGTCACCTATCTCCCCGAACACCAAGCCCACATGTTTACTGGGCTCTTTCTTCTGCGCACGTTGTACTCAATGGGGCCTACAAAAGGTTCTGCTTAGCAGCTCACGCCAGTCGATCTGTGGTATCTATTACACCAAATGCTCAGGGCATTATTTCCTCCAGCATATACCTTTCTGCCGCTCCAGTCCGATCTGATTAAATCAATATCTGCTCCTTCGCAGACATTAAAACCCGGGCAGAGAGGGACTGCGGATGCAGCCAAGGCCTTATCGTGAGGAAAAAGAAGGGGAATCCTTGTGAGTAAAGAGGGGAAAAAAGATGAGAGGGGGATCATTCTTCTTCCATCACTCCGGGCAGAACATTAACGTGTCATTTTTTTTCCCCCACTCTGTTTTTTTAATCGATAAACTCCACATGTTTCCTTGTCTGCTGAAAATGCAAAAGTTTGTTCTTTCCCCCCCCAATTTTTTGATCGATTAATGCTCACATCAAACTTACCCGAATCACACAAAAACGCTTACACACACACACCATTGTCCCGACCACGCCATGGCTGCCAGGTCATGTAACATTGAAGAATCGTGCCGTTTCTCTTTTTTTCCCACCCCACCTCCATCTCGCAAATTATCAAATGTCAGAAGAGAAAAATAGATTTGAAAAGGCCTGGGTCAGCCGAACGCGGGCAGCGGGCAGTAAGCGGTCCCCCTCCACGCCCTCACGGCACCTTGGAGGACGGGGCCAGTGCACCGAGTCTGCACCGCAATTACGGCCTGCTAATTGAAAATGTTAATCTTGTCGCATTCCGGGGGCACACAGGGTTAAATTGGTAAAACTGCAATTCACTTAAGGCCATATCTCTTGTTGAAATGAACTCGATGATTAATCCTTTATACTCTTCCGGGATTCAGGGAGGGGGGTGGGAGGGGGGTATCAGCAATTAAATTAACTACTACAAAGTGTATGCTCTGAGATGGAGGAGAAGGGAAGGGTGGGGAGGTAACAATGTTACCTTAATTGTGTTCTTATTGTCAGTGTCCCCTCCTCTTGTCATCACAGAAAGACACCCATCACAGTCAAGCACCTAAATCATGGGTCCTTACGGTGAAGATCACGTTCAGATGGGCCCTTTTAAAAACAAAAGCACAGGGCTACCTGGTAGAGGCTCAGGCCTTCCACTCCTTGTCTGTATAATATAATAAATCTCTGCGTCGCTGGTGACATTTCAGATGTATGAACTTGTGAGTGGAGCCCGCGAGGCCCTGGCAAACTCAACCCCTTTTCCATCCAGTGCCCGACTCTCTGCGGCCGCGTGCTCCCTCAGTCCACATATATCAAGTCATTATTTGAAGCGCTAAACAATCACAGTAGTTGTTTCCCCCCCCCCCCTTCCTTCCGTGTGTCGTGGAGGGGAAGGGAAGCATTCAATATTAACCAGGACAACTGAGGAGGGCCGCGGCCCCAGAGGCAAGAGCTCGCCGATTGGCTGGGCCAGCGCTGATATTTGTAGATAAATGCCACATCCCCGGAGGTTTTCCCCTACAGTGAATTATTAGCAAAGCACCATTGATCTCTCTCAAAATGACAATAATCTCTGGTTTGGTCCAGACCTGCTTCCCTCTCTTACTCTCTCACTGTCTTTCTCTCTCTCTCTCTCTCTCTCTTTCCCTCCGCAAGTGTTATCACAGAGGTGTTCTCCTAGGCTCTGCCTGTCATCCGCAAAGCCATCAGGCCGCCCGAGTGATTTTTCTCATTCTTTTCCTCTCTTGTATGGCCGTGTATGGCGCTTTATGGCCCCCAATAAAAAAGAGAGTATTGGAGGAGCTGTGGACCATATGTGCATGGAGAGTGAATGCTTTTATGGTGATGAATATACTGAACTAATAAGGCTGTTTATGAAAGAGCCTGTGCAGCACCCTTCTTTGTTTATATCAGTCAGACCAAACTGCATTACCGTGTGGTAATTTCAGTCTAAATCTATCACAAAGGCGACAGAAATCACAATATACTGTTCACAATAAATATGCAATATTTCAGTCACGCCATCCATGGACTATGCATGGATTGCCTCATTTTTCTTTTTGCTCCGTCTCCGTTGGTGGAATAAAGAAAATAACAACAACAACAACAAAAAAAAAAAAAAAAAAAAAAAAACCTGATGCTACCAGCAAAAAGCGAGTTAGGGAGAAGCACTTATTTGCCAGGTGCAAGGACCAATATTTTGTATTTTACATCAACACCCAGACTTCGAATGGGTCTAAAGGAACATTTCCCACACACACGCAACGGAATAAAGGGGTAAAAAAAGAAATAGCGATCTGCACTTTTCAGCAGTTTTCACAGACATTAATTACATTCATGCGGCGGGTCGCGTTAGGGCGTGGGAGGATCAAAGGCGTCGGCGTGCGCCTGACGGAGAGTCAGTGCAAACACTCGCCGTCTCTCTTGTGGAGTTCCGATTCGCACACGCTGAGCTCCAGTGTTCAGTGACGAAGAGCACACACACAAACACTGGCAGCTCCAAAACCAATTATTATCACATTTTAATTAAGAGATCAGTGTGTTTGCATGGGCATGGGTGTGTGCTGTGACCACAGGAGAAGAGCAAGTGACATTAGATGAAGGGACAGTACTAACAAGACAGGAGTGTGGAAGGGTAGTGAAGTGTAGTGAAATGGGACTGGACTGGAAGTGTGTGTGTGTGTGTGTGTGTGTGTGTGTGTGTGTGTGTGTGTGTGTGTGTGTGCATGCATGTGTGTGTGTGCGTGTGTGTGTGTGTGTGTGTGTGTGCATGAGCGTGTGTGTATTGTGTTTGCGTGCATAGGTGTGTGTGTGCATGTGTATGTGTGTGTGTGTGTGTGTGTGTGTGTGTGTGTGTGTGTGTGTGTGTGTGTGCATGTGTGTGCGTGTGCATGTGTGTGTGTGTGTGTGTGTGTGTGTGTGTGTGTGATTTGGGACACTTGATTCCAGGATTCTTCCCTTTTCTGTGTCACAACATTAACTCCTTCTCACATCACCCCCTCAACACTCACATAGACATTTGCTCTTTCTCTCTGTCTCTCTCTCTCACATGCACACACACACACACACACACACACACACACACACACACAGGTGTCAAAAGAGCCACAGTCTGCAGGGGCCAAGGCTCCTTCTTGCAGACAAATGGCAGGATCTGGGCGCTGCTGGGAGCCACATAATGAAATATAACATCACTTCCTGCCACAGGTCAGCAAGCAAGCCCGTGGGCCGACCGCCGTTCCAAATGCCAAGGCCATTCATTATGAAAATGCTATGCATTGATTTGTCATACACTGTAAAACTCTATCAGAAGGGCAATCTGAACCCCCCTCCTCCCTCCAACCCCCACCCTGCCATCTCCATGGCTCTCTCTTGTGCACTCCGGCTGGCATTAACATTAATACTCTTCACCGGCGGTCAACACTCGACATGTGAAGACAGACCATTTGCAATTTCTTAGCCAGTTCAGAGAGGGAGAGGATAGGAAGGATAGAGGAGGAGAGGAGAGGGAGAGGAGAGGAGAGGAGAGGAGAGGAGAGGAGAGGAGAGGAGAGGAGAGGAGAGGGAGAGAAGAAGAGAGGAGAGGGAGGAGAAGAGAAGAGAGGGAGAGGAGAGGAGAGGAAAGGAAAGGAGAGGAAAGGAGAGGAGAGGAGAGGAGAGGAAAGGAGAGGAGAGGAAAGGAGAGGAGAGGAGAGGAGAGGAAAGGAGAGGGAGGAAAGGAGAGGAAAGGAGAGGAGAGGAGAGGAGATATATATATATATATGCAAAATATTCAGAGCAAGTGATTGGAATGGATAATTAAATCAAATGCTACTGTATGTGTTATGTAACATGGAATATGTTTTTACTTTACTGTAATTGCAAGTATATTATTGGCTATATTTCAAGCCACAGTACAATCATTTCCCATCCCAGTATTGAAGTTGCAAACCTCCCAATTTGAATCAGAATTGTGTTCACAAGAAACAAGCAATACTGTACATGCTGTTCCGCAGAAAAACAAAAGTACTCAGTTTCATTTTCGTCTACATGTGGCCCAAACACTGTCAACACCATGGCAACTTTTTGTTGGGCTCTGCTTGTTAAGATGCTTCTGTGGGGTTTCAGCCGAGTTGCGTCACGGCTGCTTTTGTAAGAGCTCTCCACTGTGTTGCTCCCAGATCTGGGAGGTCTGCAACACACTACCTCATACGCCGGGTTATATTTAGCAGGAAGCTCCACAGACTTTGATAATCATCAAAGCATCAAAGTTGTGAGTCAGATTTCAGATTTACAAAAAAAGAAAAAAGAAAGAACACAAAGAAAAGGAGAGGAAGGAGAACGGCGTCCACTCAGACCCGGGCGAATTAGCCCGTGTGTTTGTTCCGAATTACGACCGGTCGGGGGGAGATGATGAAACGGCGCAAGGAGAAGCCCGCTGGTCCAGAGCTTAAGCGCACCCCAAAAGATAGCGGCTTAAAGGATGAGAAGCTAGATTAACAGGCAGTTTAAACATGAGACGGTTCAAACGTGAAGGGCCAAGTGTGTCGAGGTCACACACATACACACAGGCATAGAGAGAGAAAGAGAGAGAGAGAGAGAGAGAGAGAGAAGGAAGGAGAGAGAGAGAGCATGGTGCTTTGCAAAACTCTTGAGCTCCTGTGTCACGCTTCCCACATAGATTATTATCCGGGGCCAACCTTTATCAATCAATTGAATAAACTGCTTTCATAGCATCTATGGCCAGCCGAGTCAGACAGCCAGGGCCGGTCAGCTGCCTCTGCAGCACCCCACCCTCCCCGCCCCACCTCCCCTCCTCTCCATCGCCAGCCTGGGCCAAGCCGATGAGGAGGAGGAGGAGGAGGAGGAGGAGAAGCAAGGATGTCCAATAGGACGGCCGAGGCCCTGACACGGCTGTTTGGACGGCTCTTCTAGCTCATTGATTCGTTCTCGGCGTCCGTCCGGCCGCCCCCCCCCCCCCGCACTCTGATGGCTCTGATGGCTCGGAGCTGACAGGGCTGCGGGAGGCAGCGCCCGGGTGACAGGCCTCCACGTGAGCATAAGAGACGCGGCGCGACGCGCAGGGCGGCAGCACGACACGCGCAGCACGACACGCCGGAGCTCGGATCAATCGGGGCGCAGCAGCCCGCCGTGGACAAATGCTCGTAGAAAAGCTCCCTATTCTAACATAGAATTAAGGCCATCCAATAAGGATGCTAGTAAGATCATTGGTACTGTGGCAAAGACATAAAGAGTGAGTAGTGGAGTGAGACCAGAACAAGGTCAAGAAAGAGAGAGATCCTATATGAGACATATATAAATGATAGCCTGAGGAGAAAAAACGAGACAAAGGGACTGATTATGAGAGATGAGAAGAGCCACAATGAGAGCTATAGACCAATATAAGAGAGAGAGAGAGAGAGAGAGAGAGAGAGAGAGAGAGAGCTAAAGAGACAGAGGGGGAGCGCTAGTGTGGTGCAGGGGAAAAGCCTGACCAATTAACTTTCAATTTACAGCCATGCAGGCCAGTAATTCTGCAGCATTTGAAATAAATCCTACGATTGGCCCTGTAACATGAACAGATGTTGCAGTCAGCAGGGGTATTTCTGCAGAGTAGTTTCCCTTGTCACTAGTGTAGCACATCCAAGTGCTCGTATTCACATGCACCTCTCCAAAACGCAGGTAGCATTCCCTCCCTGACACACAGCTGAGGGACAGCAGCACGGCAGTGTAAGGTTAACTCTAAACCTTTCTTACAATACAACGTTTACTGGGTTTACTATATGATTCATTATTTTACTCTGACATTT
>NC_055959.1:6998355-7043355 GCF_018492685.1 Alosa sapidissima | reverse complement strand
GGTGTTCTGGCCCGCAGTCTGCATGCCCCTCGCAAAAGCCACTTAACCTGAATTGGCCGAATGGGATAACTCAGTAGCAGGGAGAACAGTGGTGAAATGGGAAGCAAGTCTCCATGGGTTGAAAAGGGTCTTCCTTCGCAAAAAGGCATGGTGGTTATTAAAGCAAAATGTTACCATCACCTCGTTATTATGAGACTGCTTTTATCGTAATTGGACAAGAGCCTCTCTGTCTCGCGGTATCACAGCCTCGAAGCCTACATGTCTTTAGCCATTAGTTTTGATCCCATACCTTCATAATAATATTTGATCTCCCGCTTTTTCTTGCCTTCCTGATCATCCCCTGCCATCCTCAAATTATCCTCCGCAGGAAATGAGGCTAACCTACACAGGTTCAGTGCTAAATGCTGCAGGCGTAACACGTACGCACTAGCTGAGAACAATTACCAGGGTGTCAACCACACTGCTATAAACAGCCAAACATGAGAGCTTTAGAACTCACTCTGGATGGTAAAGGGGGGGGGGGAGAATACGGTAACAAAAAAAATGAGAGACTCATAAGGGAAAGCCTTGCAATGCCCCAAGGCAAATAAAAGGCATTTGTTGTGATCATAATCACTGCTATATTGATTTCATTTCCTGCCGCAATTTCTGTACATTTTGTGATTTAAGATAATTAAAAAAAACACACAGGAAAAGAGGCAGCAGCACAACAACAAATAAACAAGCCGGTGTGCTAGCAACAGGAATTAGACTGATGGCTTTGTATGAATGAGAACATCAGGGCATTAATCATCTCGGTCCTTTCAGACTTAAAATCCCTCAACAAACCATGATAAATTACACTGGTGGATACAACCGCACCAAAAGCCCCCCTTTTGAGTGCATGTTATACAAATTTGCCTCTCAGCCTCTCTGAATCTGCAAGATCTGCACACAGCGCACTCCATACAAACCAGCTACAGGCGGCTCAGCAAGCGCGCCGTGTCTGAGGGAGAATAAAGAGCTCGGCCAGCACAAGCAGGGGGAGAGCGCCTCAGACACCTACAGAAGGGTGCGTGGGGTTAATGTTTTCTCCGGCCAGCGAGTAGGAGGCAGAAACTGAAGGAGAGCCATGGTTACATTTTAATCTCCACAAGAGGTAAGCTTTGTTCTATTTTTAATATAAACACTTCAACATTTGGAATTTGTTAAAAAAATATATTTATACAGCCAGGGCCGGGCTTTATAATAATGTACAGATGGATCCTTATTTATTGTGTTCAGGAAGAGGACCTGTATATTTATTTTAAAAACTTTCCAGAAAGTTCTGCACTGACAATTGGCCTGTGGTGTGTATTATAATTTCTCAAGGTGTTTGCGGGGCAAACAAATTAATATCCACCACTAATCCGCTGAATAAATGCAAGCACACAAATCATCTACACCAAATCATGTGTCTCATAGAAAAAAAGGTAATACCGCTGCCAAACGAAATTACAAGAAGAGTCACAACAACTTGCACAACTACAATTCTGCACACAGACCTCTGCTTTTCTCTCCTCTGCCATTTAGTATTTTTCTGGTAAGGTTCATGAAAGGAACAACAAACTCGAATACCTCAAGATGAAAATAAAGAGGGAAAACAAAAGCCACACGACCACAAACGACAACAACACGCCAAAACACAGAGAATGAAACTCACCCTGAGTGGCTCTCCGTCACAATTCATTTGCTGTCCAGGAATCTGAAGGGAGCAAAAACATAAAGAGTGAGAATTAGA
Organism: Alosa sapidissima; assembly: GCF_018492685.1. Taxonomy (NCBI): domain Eukaryota; kingdom Metazoa; phylum Chordata; class Actinopteri; order Clupeiformes; family Clupeidae; genus Alosa; species Alosa sapidissima. The sequence goes on along the minus strand of NC_055959.1, from coordinate 7,041,596 downwards.
ACAGCATGTCAGCTTTCTAATGTCCATTTCCATTAGACTCAATCAGGGGCCACCATTCTGCACAGAAAAACCGAATCGTTCCATTGCACGCGACTAATAACGCCGTAATAGGGGGAGTAAAACACCTCTAATTTCGTTAATGTCAAAACCAATGGGCGAAAGATATTCAATTACAAGCTCAGAGGCCTCTGGCAACACCTCAAAGGCCCAGTGCGCGCATATCGCCAATCCAAAAAACGCCGATCACCCGGCCACCTCAGTCGATACTTCCTTCCAGTAATGCATGTGGTGTGGACGAGTGCTAATCTAAGAAACAGAATCTGGATATGAAGATGTCTCTCCCTCAAGTTTAATGTCATTAACAGTTGCACTCACCCTCCAGCCCGGAGACACTTAGCTCTCGAGGAAGCGTGTCCAGGGTATATTAGGCCTCTCGAAGAGTGCCGCAGAATAAGATTTCCATCATTTAGACACTGGACATGCAGTAGGGCATGGGGACACCAAAGAGGATTATGACCATAGATGAAAGAAACTAAAGTGGAAGAGGAAATATGATTGTTTTTTTTTTGTTGTTGTTTTTTTTTACACTCTCGTTGTTGTTTGATGTGATCGCACAGAAAATGAACACATTAACCTGGTTGGTGTGAAATGTCTCCACACCGAATTAGAGTGCTACAGTATGCTAATGGAGAACTACCAAAGGTAGCTGTTCACAAGTAAAATGCCGCACACACGGAAGGGAAGGAAGCATGTCTTCAAAAGGCACAATAGTGCATGAACACCTCTCTGTATGAATAATCAAAGACTGCGCAGAGGTAAAAGTTGAGAGAGAAAGAGACCAAAAATAAGGCATGTTCAACTCAATAAACTTCAAACATGAGCATGAGAAAAGATAAATAATACTCAGTGAGACATATCAGAGACAGAAAAAAGCTGCATCATGACTTAAATGTAGATTTAAATCCAGCAAGTGGCTACAGTTTCACTTCAGTTACTAGGCAAAAAAAAAAAAACATCTGTACAGCTCCATCTCAGTGCTGTGCTGGACTGGCCTTAATGACAGCTCACCCGTTTGGGACATCTGTACAGCTCCATCTCAGTGCTGTGCTGGACTGGCCTTAATGACAGCTCACCCGTTTGGGTAATGCCTGCCCCCAAGAGGGTGGCCACAGGCGAGCTCCTGTGCTGCAGCTCTCCCACGGCTCCGGGACAATCAGCGCACTCCCGCGGAGCCAAGAGGGAGACTCTCACACACACACACACACATACACACACAGGAATGGAACAAACCAAACATACACACACTTGGACACACACAGGAATGAACACACACATTCTCACACACATTTCCTGGGGGCTTCTCCACCTCTCTCTTGCTTGCCTGCTGACTGGCACACACACACACACACACACACACACACACACACACACACACATACACACACACACACACGAACACACACACACACACACACACACACACACACACACACACGCTGAGGTGGTGCTGTGAGTAAATTCGTAGCAGAGACACTGAGGACTGTGCCAATTCATCTTCTCATCCAACTGAATCCTTCCTAGGCTCAAGAGCCCATGAGAGGCCCTGGGACTGAATGCGACACATAATGGATTGATAATAGTTTTGGGGAGAATTGTGGGTAAATACCTCTGTCTCTTATCTCTCTCTCTTTCTCTCTCTCTCTGTAGTGGATTTTGGTGTTTCAGGCACTCACAAAACACATAGAGGGCTAATGACAGAGCTAGACGTGGGAAAAAAACAAAAAAGAGAGGAAACAAATGAAATAGAGAGAAAAAGAGAGAGAAAGAGAGAGAGAGAGAGAGAGAAGAGATAAGGAGCTGAGGGAACTCCAAACGCTTCCATAGTGAGGCCCCTGCTTGGTAATGACGCTCTTGAGAAGAAATCAAGAGGACAAGCAACAATGGGAACACAAATAGCACTCCAGCGAATGAAAAGACACCCGGCGCTCTCTCTCTCTCTCTCTCTCAGTCGCTCTCTCTCTCTCTCTCTCTCTCTCTCTCTCAGTCTCTCTGAGGGCAATTTCTGTCCCGCTTCCCTTCCCTCTCCCAAGACATTTTAGCCTCATCCCCCCCCTCACCCCCCCCCCCTCTCTCTCTGGCACACAAGACAACATATAGATTGCACAGAACCTGAGCAGAACAGAAGCAACACCACCAACAACAAACAACTGAGGAAACAAACATGGCTGTGTTGTTTGGAGTCACAGGTGCAAGAGGTGTGTGTGTGTGGGGGGTGTGGGGGGGGGGGGGGGGTCAGTCCAAATCCTGGCACCCACCAGGGAGAAGGGAGTGGCGAGCGAATCCGCCAGTGAAGCCTATATGTCTTAGCCATGCAGAAAAACGGCGGAATAAAAAATGTCAATAAGTGGCACACTGCTGACTCCAGCCGAAAGAACAAGGCTGTGGAGAACGAGTATATTAAGCTGACACAGAGAGTAGTGCACTAAGCGGCTCGTCTGGATGAGGAGAGAGAGGGGGCATGAAAGGGGAGGAAGAAAATGAGGGAGGGATGGAGAGAGAGAGAGAGAAAGAGAAAAAACAATGCAAAATGCATGTTGTGCTGCCTCCTTTTATCAATCCATCGATAAAACAGTCGGTGAATGTAATACAGAGGGCCCATTTTGGAAATGTATTAGAGCCTTTCACTAGATCATAGTACAGTATGAAGCCTCAACAAAGATGAGCAGCGATTTGGGCTATATTTGATTTTGGTCCACTCTCCTGTGACACCACCCCCTAACACACAAACACACACACACACACACACACACACACACACACACACACACACACACACTCCCTCTCAGTAGATTCTGCTAGTTGGGAGTCATAAAGTCGTGACTGCCTGGAGGGCAGAGATATCAATAATGACTTAAAGACAGCCTCTGATGTTAAAACACCGATAGGCTGAGGGGAAAACAATGCCCAAGGATCTCGGAGGGCTAAATGAGCACGATCTGCTTTATTTCAATTAACGTCCGCCGATGCAAGATCAAACGCTCAACGTGAACGCATCCGATGCACTCACAGTGTCTAGCCTACGTGTCTGAAATGGGGGAGAAGTCTTCCTACCTCTCAGTATCAATAAACACTTCAGCAATGTAATAGAAGTGAGGGCTATACCATACTATTAATTTATACACTACTCTGAGATATAATGAGAACGAGAGAAGAGAAGGAGAGAAGGGGAGGGGTGAATGTTGTTGAGAGTGAGAGAGTGAGAGAGAGAGAGAGAGCTGACCAAGCACAAATTCCCCATACGGCAAAGTGTTGGAGGCAGGCAGGCAGGCAGACTGCATTCACAGCACTCAGCTTATGAGGGAGCTGAGAGAGAAGAAGCTGCCAGATCAGAGCCTTTTAAGGCCTGCCGTCAATATTAGAATGCCACGGCCAACAGCAGCAGCACGGCTCCTGCACCTTGAGGTGTTCAGCAGATACTGGCTGGTTTCGGAGTCAGGCTCCACACCGGATGGGAATGGCTAGCAACTCCACAAATATTTTTTTTCTTACTTCTGTTTTTTATTTCTTTCCTTGGAGAAAGTCTGAGAGCTTGCTCGCATACTCTAGTAACTCCCTGAGAACTCCCCTCCCCCTCTCCCCCTCTCCCCCTCTCTCCATCTCTCCATCTCTGGTTGTGTACCACAAACAGTATTATGTCTGTGAGGGCTGCTGGACAAATCAGTGGCATTTCCACAATACAAATCTAAATGCCAGAAAAGTGTTTGCCCTGTAGCAAGTGATCATTTCAAGTCTGGCAAAAATATTAATTACAAAAGCAATTTCTGTGTCTTTTCATAGCAAGGGGAAAATAACTCATCAGAGCCTTACTTTCTGAAAGGTTTGTGTGCACTCAAAATAAATCAAATTAACATTAAGTGTGAATTACACAGCATGAACAGCCAACAGAAATGCTTAAGTTATCCTTGCTATTTTTATTGTTCCTAACATCTAGATAATTCACAAAGTGTAGCTTTTTTATATTGTGAAGAGCCCTGTATTCATTCTATGACGACTACACACAATACAAGCATTCACAAACAAACCAAAACACTCACTTGAATAGATATAGTGCTTACAACAATACAGAAGTTCACAGTCATTCGCAAAAGCACTATGAAAATAAATATCAATTAAATAGCTAACAAAATGCACCTGGAATACTAATCTTAACGGAAGTATTTTCCATCTCCATACAGTATCTGCCTATGAATGCTCTGTTCAAAAATGTTTTTTTGGGGGGGAACAATATAAGTGCTCCCACTAAATCATTAAACAAATATTCCTTGAATTCTTTATGGATTCCCAGTGCAGGAGTGGGCATGAGAGGCGTTCTGGCTGTTTAGTGCCTCGTCATCTCATCCCTCTGCTGGTGTGGCTTGCTTGCTTTGCGCGGTATTGAGCTCCTGGCTGAAAAGCAAAATGATGCTGTCAATACGACAGGGCAACCAAGAAAATGCTGTGTTTGGCACTCGTTAATCCAAAGACTCTCATCACGGTCGGACCGGAGAGGAGCACACAGCAACTCTCTGACACGCCTCAGCAGAGATCACACTGGCTTGTGGATCTGCCTTTGTTCTGACTGATCCCGCCGACTTACCCACAAGTCTTCTCCCAGGCTCAGGAAGAACAAAATGGAGAAACAAAGGCCAATTTGCTAACAACCCACACATCCAATTCGATGCTAGAGTAACTCATGTTACTGCCCATACGTGTTCGACCAGTCTGCTGCTCCCATGTTTGTTGTGTCTAGTGATGCGGTTTTCTGTAGACATAAATGATTCAGAGAAAGACATGCAAATTACTATTATATCAAAAGGAGTTTGCTATCGTAAACTCAGACTTGAGACTCAGACTCAAACTGTATAAAATGTTTCTACATGATGACATGCAAACACGCACAAGGAGATCGAATATTCAGATAATCAGACATTCCTCTTCTAAATGACAAAGGTGTAAACTGAGTTCCAACATGACATACACATATAAACGCACACACATAGTAGGCCCACATACACAAAAGTGCACACACAGACCTAGTACATACTCACAAGTTGCACAAATAGTTCATACACACAAGCCCATACTAGAGCATGCACACAAGCACACACATACACACAAGTAAACACACATATTACACACACACACACAAGCACACACATAGCCCATACACACAATATACACACATATTACACACGCACAAGCACAAACATACAAGCAAGCAAACACACATTACACACACACAAGCACACACATATAGTCCATACACACAAGCAAACACACATATTACACACACACACACAAGCACACACATATAGTCCATACACACAAGCATACACACATATTACACACACATTCAAACACGCACACAGAACACACATAGCACACAAGCACACACACATAAAGGACACATACTATTTACACACAAGCATGCGTGTACATAACACAAGCACACACAAACACATTGCACACACACACGCATGCATAGAACACATACTATATACATACAAGCACACACATAGTGCAAACACAAGCACACACATCTAAAACACACATAAGCACCCACACATAGTACATACTATATACACACATAGAACACACACACACACACAAGCACACATACTGTATGTGTAATGTCTTTTCTAAAGAACAAGTACATTATATTCATGTTGATCTGATTAGGGATAACAACTTCCATCTTAAGCAGCGGTGGCCCTCACCTCCACATGCTGCATCAGCTCATATGCCTACAGCTGCGTTCAGCCCCTTTGAAATGGCTCTACATTGAAGCATCATTGCATCTGAGCAATCTTCTAAACCTTTAGACCACAACTGATGAGGTAAAATAGTTCAAAACCATGTTCCTTGTTCAAATAACAATTTGGTGTAATACTTAAAAAAGGTTAAAAAAAAAAACCTTTCACAATTCATAATAGATTAAAGGTTTACAATAAATGTTTACATAACACACATGGAAACAACTGGCTGATAAATAAACACAATATATCATCTTGTTTTTGAAGACACAAATGCAATTATAAGTATTATAAGTACAATTACGAAGTGTCTAAAACTTTTTCAGATTTGTAAAAGTTGTAATGACAAGCTGTTTATTCACTCCAGTGTTCCTGTGATTTTGTTATTGTTCAACAGTTGATCTCATATGAATGATAAAATTTAAATTGCACCATCAACAGTTACAACAAGAGAGAGTTTTAATTTGACTGCACAAGTCATCAAAACATTTTCAGAAGGAAAAGTTTGAAATTACGAGGGACATTTGGCATCACCAGGACATAACGACGTGGTCCAGAGTAATACCCCCACACAATTGAGGGACCAAGACTTTGCAGGTTTTCTAAGGACACCAATTAACATTTCTTTAGTTTCCATGGCCCCCTCACTGCAGACCTACAAAACTCTGTGCTCCCCTTTCTCTCTGAACAAGTGTTTTAACACATTTGGAAAGGCTCTGACTGTGTCGCCTAATTGAGGCTCTGATCCCCAAATGCTCAGGGGGAAGCGAAGAGGATTAGAGAGAAGTCCAGCAAACCAGCGAAGCCTTCCTCTCTCTCTCTCTCTCTCTCTCTCTCTCTCTCTCTCTTTTTCTCTCCCTCTCTCTCCAAGCACTCGGAGTATACTTTACTCTGACAGCCCCAGTAGTGAAACACCGATAGAGAATACATCAGTCTCTCAATTATTGGATTATCTCGATGTGATATCATTACCGGCGAACATTCACTCCAATCATTGATTGCATTTTTCAATTTATTTCACGATTAATGCAAGGAGCCTGACTGAACAATCTTCTGATGAGTTTGGTAGGCAGTCAATATATTCTTGCAAAGGGGGGGCTTTTTTCTGTGCAGTGGGCCTCTGTGTGTTTCGTGGCAGGAGTAAAATATTTTTCATTCACTCCCTTCTCGTTTTCTCGTGCCTCTCAATTATTCTAAAGAGCCACCAATCTCATCTGGTGGAGAGATGGGCTGTACAAAACGTGAATTACAATTCTGAATGCAAATACACTTGAGTGAATTATATCACATGGCAGGTCAGAGAGGCTGCAGACGGGCTGTTCTGTCTGAGGAACCAGTGCCTGACAGGTAACGGAGTCTCTCTCTGTCTCTCTCTCTCTCTCTCTCTCTCTCTCTGTCCACAACCACGGCGCTCTATTAGTCAACGGTGGCACATTTCCGCTGTGGATAACTTGTCTACACAGACACACAAAATATTATTTACTGATGCTGTAATAAAACGTGTCATGTAAACTTCATCACACCTGCATGGCAAACGGAAATGATATAGGCCGTGTGTGTGAATGAATGATTTAATACATATTAGATAATAAGAGAAGCAATTCATTAAAACACACTGTGGTGCTTAAACAGTCAAATTGGAAGGAGGGGACTGTTTGAATGTGCAAAATAGACACGTTGTCATCATATCACTGTCATAGCTGCGAAATGAATAGAGCTGATATATGTACGAATGGATGGGGGGGGGGGGGGGGGGGGGGGTGAGTAAGCAATCTCGGGGCCAGGCAAGTAGTGGAGGCTGTTTTTAAATGCAGGACACAGTGATGGGGTCTCACTTAATTGATGACTGCGGATGCTAATTGCAATGCTAAATCATTTATGGAGAGCCGCACGAGTGATGGGAGGAGACACGAAGGGCCAGCGGTAAAGGTTCGCCTCACAAACGATTGGAGATAAATTATCTTCATTGTCTTTCACAGATGCACCGCCTGATTTCAAGTGACTGCCTCCAGACGGCCAAGGTCTGACAAGCTGATGGGGCCGGACTAGACCAATGAACGTGAACGTCTGTGAATAGAACGGGAGAACAGATTAACGGAGAGTCAGAGAAGAGAGGGGAAAAGACCGCGGTCCTCCACAGAGTAAAATAAAAATGAAAATAACGATGGTCAAAGTGGGTAGTTCCTTTATGATAAATTCATTGTGCACAAGAAAAGGAAAAGTGTAAGAACTGCAGGTCTGATTCCTATCAGCTTAGATTGAATCAGCTGGCCTCCTTCCCTTTTTCTAAGGAGTAAATTCCTCTTCTCTCTTTCTCCCTCTCCCTCCCTTTCCCTCTCTCTCCCGCTCTCTCTCCCTCCTATCTCCGGCGAGTGGCTTTAGAGATGCAGCCGGTGGACCCTGGCACACCAGCACGCCATAACTCAAGCATGGGAGAGGGCTTTCAGTGGCGAAAAACGACTGCTGTCAAAGAGCAACTGCAAGCCTTCGGGATTTATATGCCCCCATTCACAATTAATTACCCCCCCACCTCCCCTCCCTTTTCTTAAAGAGTCAAATAGAGATGGTTTGTGGCCAAAACTTTTAAAATAATTAGGATGGCAAGCTCCTATTCCAGTCACTAAGAAAGCATCCAAAAAGCATTATGTTTCAAAGCCAGAGTGGACAGGCCACTCCTGAATGAGTAGGTGTTTTTGAGGGGGTTTAAGTCTAATTGGAGAGGACTTAGTTTTCAGCTTGAAATATTGGAGTACTTTAAACCTTCACCAGTGATTTTGCTGGGAATGCCATACATTTCATTGCATATTCACTGCTACAAAATATTTGTTTGCTATTACGTAATAACATATATCACAGTGTATTATAGTGGATACTGCATCGATCACACTGATCATATATACTGGTTATGAGATACATTGGTTCTCTGGTACAATTAAGGAGTAAAACAATTGAATAAAAGCTAAACTCACAGAGCGGTAGCAGATGGTTGCTTATGTATGCGATGGCTGTAAGGTGCTTAAAAAACACAGGAGAGCGTACATGGAATGCAAATGTTAATGGGAGGAATACACAAGTCGGCATAATTACAATGGCATTCATCACAAAGTGAGGCAAATTAATGTTCTGCAAATGGCTGAACCTAATTCAATTGAAAATAAACAACTCATTAACGAATGACATTTTATTCATTGACAATAGCTTGGTGCTGTAACTGAGAGATCGAATATGACTGTGGAACAACTTGGGGAAAGCTTGGCTTCATGTAGGGAAGCTAGAGGCAAGTAATATAATCTTGTATTCAAAATCAGAGCCGCAAGCTTTGAATATTGCAGCTTGAAAAATCAATTCGCTAGTTCAGCATATTCCATAAAGTTATTATTGAGTAAAATATTTTAGGTTATGGTTCTTTATGGTTATGGCTATGTTATGCTTGCATCTAAATATTCTAGATCTATATTCTTAAATGCCTACTATTATGTGTTCATATCTTTTTTAAAAAACAGGTTTTCAGATTGAAGCACTCTTGATCTTGCATCATGTCCATTTGTGTCCAGTATGGATCAGGCGCTGTGCCTTCAGTGTTTACAAATGCGCTTCATATAGCTGCGCATGTGATCAGTTACCAACACTGAATGCACTAAGCCTTCCTGGAAAGGGCAGGCACTCCATCGGCCTCATTTATTCATTACGTTCCTCAGAAAGTGCTTAAGTGTAGCCCATGCTTTTTAGCCACAGCAATGAACTGCGCCTGGAGTCACGACACATCAGACTCACTCTCTGGCCATCACGTGCGAAAAACAACCAAAGCGCATCTCCCGTAGCGCCCGCTGTAACGCGAGACGCAGCACTGACTCCGTGAGTGGTGTCTAATTTGTAGGATCTCAGTCAGTGTGTGTCTGTGTGAGCGGGCCAGGGTGCATTATACAGTACAGACACTCTTCTCTCATTAAGACGCCATGCGTCCTTTGGCGTAAGATGGATTTAATACATGTTAATGTTATACGTTATACAGTAGGTTAAGCATGTGAGCACACAAACACTCACAAGCCCTCACCCACAAAATCTGCTGGGATATACTGTCTCGCTCCCTCTAACACACACACACACACACACACACACAGACACACACACAAACAGACCCATACACATACACACACACACATGAACAGACACAAACACACACATACAAACACACCCACAGGTAGAGAGTAGCACATGAGTCAGGCTGACAATGTCAGTGGAGTGTTTCATGGCTGGCTTGTGCTGTGCATCCCCGCCCTAGCAGTCTGATGAGGCTCAAAGCAGTCTGATAACGCCTGTTTTGACATGCTTGAGGAGCAAAATCACGAAAAGGTTTGTTTCCTTTCTCTCTATCTCTCTCTTTCGCTATATATCTCTCTCTTTCTCTCTATCTCTCTCTTTCTCTATATATCTCTCTCTATATATATCTCTCTCTATATATATCTCTCCCTTTCTCTTAGTGTCTTACCATCATTGGGAAGCTCGGCTAAGAGAAACCACTGTAAAAGACTCAATTTACTTTTAAAGGTCAAATATCCAGTCACCACTGAAGAGACTAATTAAGTGGCCTTCAGAGCCTTCAGAGGCCAGGAGAATAGATAATAGAACTGATTTGGTATGGGAGCCTCCGCCATGCTCCCAGAAATGATTGCTAGCTCGTTTGCATGCCATCCAACTGGCCATTAAACATTCTCAATACAGAGTGGCTAATGTTAAGCTAACACAATATTCATGCAGTTCACTATCATGACTCCCCCGCTGAGTGCCGGTGAAAATCAAGAGGAAATGACCTTAAAAGTGTGCACTTACGACATACAATGGACTCCATGCTTTCATTAACCCTGCGCCCAACTCGGCAATAACAGCGCCACTCCAAAGGCCCTCACGGTGGGGTTTTGGTTACTCAGATACAACGAAGGCAGGGGGAGACGTCATCCCACATGACAGCAGACCTCCAAGAACACACACACACACACACACACACACACACACACACACACACACACACACACACACACACACACACACACACACACACACACACACACACACACACACACACATACATGGCTGATATGTGGGTATCAACTAACCAGGAGCTGGCAATCTTTTTTGGGGAGAGACTGAGTCATAGGAGTCTTGTTAGCGGCTCTGACACACATTGGATTTCGTCTCAGTTGCAGGCAACCCCGGGCTGGGCTGGCCTGTCTCCTCCTCCTCCTCCTCCTCCTCCTCCTCCTCCTGTGAGCGTCTGCAGTCTGGCCACTCCTGAGGGATCACTCTAGGCCTCTCCAGCTGGGGCTACTAGTGACATTCGCAAGGGTCGGACACTTCTCACAAGAAAGGAAGTGTCCACTACTGAGCCCCCATGCCTCTGTCTGCTGTCCCCCCAGCTGAAAGAGATCCAGGGGAAGCTCTTTGACCTATGTCCACCCTACTGTGCTCACTTGTACTTGATCTGTGTGTTCAGACCCCATTCCTCAAGCCCTTCCTTCCTTTCTCCCACACACACTAGCAAGTCATTGCTCTCCTTCCCCCATCTTCATCCCCATCCACCATCCACTCCCTGCAAGCCCATCTACCTCCACCCACCACCACCACCACCACCACCAACCACCCTGCTCCACCTTTCATCCACACCCCCCGCTGCCCTTTCAGAGACGCCCGCCTGGTTTCTTAGCACTGCCATTTGGCCGGAACCATGCAGAGAGGGAGAGAGAGAGAAAGGGATAGAGAGAGAGGGAGAGAGAGGTGGGAGGGGGTCCTTCTCTCCTCTTCTTCTCTACTCTCCACGGCGATGCGATGCGATGGGGTGCTGTGCCCTGCCGCTGCCGCTCCCAGGCCGTGGGGGCTCAATTAACGGCCAGAACAATGGCCTCGCTTCTGCTTCCCCCAGCAAACCTGCCAGAGCCGGGGATGCTCCTCTTTAATCTCCCCCCCCCACACACACACACACACACACACAGCCCAGCACAGCACTGTCCAGCAAGGCCCTGGCATTTTCAGTAGGCCCAGACGCAGGACCCACACTGCCTGTCTCCCGAGACCCAGACAATTACACACAGGATCTATCTCCATAGCCCAGCACGGCACGGCACGACACGGCACACCGACGGGACCAGGACGGAGCTGAAGAATCTCAGCTGCAGTCTGTTGCCATAGTTGCCAGTGTCTGTTTGCTAATTCGATGTTTGTGTTTTGTGTTTACTTGCGATTCATGTTTCTTTATCCTATTCAAGATTTTAGGAATGATAAGATCACACTTATGATTCTTTTCGTGTGCGTTTTTTTTGTTGCCGTTGCTATTTTGGAAGTGTTTATTGCTTTTTCCCTTTCAGTTCTGCTCAACTCTATACGAGCTGGTGGGGAGCGTTTTGAAAGGGAGGCAATAACAGCTGCAGACCTCCTCTTTTACGCCTGCCACGTGCAAACCAGAGACCATGGACTTTTCCCCCCACGATTCCATCCGTTCTCTGTGACACTCAGATCATAAAACGATACCGCAAAAAAACAATTGCGGTTCATTATGGTGGGCGGGGTGGGGGGATGGGGGTGGGGGGTATCTGCTGATGCAGGATATTGTCTGAGGGCTATCAGTTTCCCTCGACTTCTCTACCCCCACGATGATGTCAGAGAGATGAAGAGAGGGAGAGCTGGAGGGAGCAAGAGAGAGAGAGAGAGAGAGAGGATGGTTGAGGAAGAGAGAGAGAGAGAGGATGGTTGAGGAGAGAGAGAGAGAGAGAGAGAGAGAGAGAGAGAGAGAGAGAGAGAGAGGATGGTTGAGGAAGAGAGAGAGAGAGAGAGAGAGAGAGAGGATGGTTGAGGAAGAGAGAGAGAGAGAGAGAGAGAGAGAGAGCTGTCAGCTGAACCAATGCTGATATTATTTTCATCTCCCCTCCCTCCTCTTTCTGTACTGTAGGCGATGCTGAGGGACATGACAGTGCTTTCAGCTTGAAACAAAAAAACAACAAACATATAGAGTCCCCCACCGCCCCGAGTGGCCATTGTTATTGGAGTATTAATATATATTTAATACCTCCCTGCACCATAGCCTTACCCCTGTGCATGGTGGGAGCTGTCAAGGGGTCAATCTCTGACATATCTCAACATATCTTGACGCCTGCCATTTGGACCTAGCGTGACAAGCTGGCTGTGTGTGTGTGTATGTAGGGGGTGGGGGGTGGTTTGGGTGGGTGTGGGGGGGGGGGTCAGCGAGGCCACGTCTTATCACAGTTTGCATATTTATTCCATGTTAACCCCCATAAACCTCTGCCCGCCAGGACTCACATCAGCATGCGCAGGGGCCAATCACAGGGCCTCGTTCGGCAGGATGGGTGATGGGTGGGGGAGGAGCGTGGGATTGGAGGGTGCGGGGTGGGGTGGGGTGTCAGGAGGTGCAGGCTGGAGATGGGACCTATCCAGGTGTTGTTCAGTCATTCATTTTATCCATATCATTTACCAGCGTTCAATCACCTATAAAGAGCGTCTCCATAAAAATCAGGCACGCCACATCCATCCTCATTCCTCTCCCGGCAACAGCGTCCACTCCACCCGCTTCGCGCACACCCAACCGCCCCCACCAGTAATGGCAATTTCATCTTCCACACCTTGCTTTCTTTAATGTTTCCCATCATAAATTTCTTAAGCATATGAGAACTCCTGAAGCGGCATAAAACTAACATGAGGGGAGATTTCATTTGCATGTGACCCTAATTAAGAATTTGAAATTACTGCCCCATTCTTGCTTGTGCATATCCAATAATACCAAGCCTAATATCCCATAAAACGAATGCCATGAATTCCAGCCGCCCTCTGCATCCCCCTCTCTCTCTCTCCTTCCACTTCCTCTCTCTACATCACCCCCCCCCTCTCTCTCTCTCCTTCCACTTTCACTCTCTACATCACCCCCTCTCTCTTTCCCCCTCTATCTCTCTCTCCTTCCCTTTTCCCCTCTCTACATCACCCCTCCTCTCTCCCCCTCTACCTCTCACCCCTTTTACCTCTTTTTTTCTCTCTGTCTTTTTCAAAAGGCATGCCATCCTGTCTTTTTTATTTAATAAGTCCATTTACCATTGTGTGCCAGTGGACATTTCTGACACAAATGATGCTCAGAATGGGCTGGGGTGTGCAGGGTTGGGGCTGGGGGTGGGGGGCTCTCCTTCACAATTCTTTATTGATTGTAGCAGCTCGTAAAAGGAGAAAGGAGAGGGTGAGAGGCAGGGGGACGCGGGAGCAGGGGAGGGGACTGGGGTTTGCTGACTGGGGACTATTTTCTTGGGGCAAGGATAATAAAAATGCTACTTCAGGACTTAGAAGGTTAAGTTCTAATGAGTATTTTGGATTGCGTGTGCTGATTTAATGGTCTCATAAAAGAATGCTTTGCTTGGCTAATGGAGGCGGTAGGAGAGTGGGTGCCGGAAGAGGTGCAGCACTTTCTGCCCACGTTGTTCTTGTTGCTGCTGCTGTTGTTGTTGCTGTTGTTGTGTGTGTATGTATTTCTCAGAAGAATGCTATTACCACCTTGTCAAATCAAAAAAGAGATGTCCAGAGAGAGACACATCTCAGATGGCAGTGACAGGAGTCATGGGTTCTTTGGTATCTTATTTCTAGGTTTGGTGTTGTGTCGGAGTTCATTTTGGCGTGTTATATTACAAACCCTGTCATACACCCAGAACATATCAATTAACGACCCTAATTGTTCCTCTGTGTCAAGCTGATTGTTTTACATTTCTCTGTTATTCTGATATTTTTCTTTTACATATTCAGGAGGAAAACAATATTTCCTGTTTGAAAGGATTTGAAGGAAAGGAATTGGTTCCCTGTCATTTCATCAGTCAAATCACAGCCGCCTATCACAGTGATGTTAAGTTAATATGGAAAAGGAACATTGCTTTGGCTCCATGCTAGCTAATAGACTTTCTTGGAAAGGACATTTCCATCTTACCAGCAGCTTCAATAATGAATCTGCAGTGCAATTTTGGAGTTCTAGTGTGTATGTATGTGTGTGTGAGCACATGTACTGTCTATGTGTACTAGGCAGGATATAGCCTCCCCTACACTCATATAAAGCCATTTCAGCCAGTAAGCCAGTTATCGTTGTCTTTATGATGTGGGCACTGTTGCTCAAGAGCTTTACCATCATTTATATCCAATCATCTTTTGCCATACAGTTTCTCTGAAAAAGACTCAACACCAGACAGAAAAAAATCAATTTTCACTATACGTACGTTGCCGTTTACTTGTAGACTCAATGGATACACCATTCATGAAAGTGAGTCGATTATGTGTGTGTGTGTGTGTGTGTGTGTGTGTGTGTGTGTGTGTGTGTGTGTGTGTGTATTAGCGTGTGTATGCCTATGTGTGTGTGTGTGTGTGTCTGTGTGTGTTTGCGTGTGTGTGTGTGTGTGTGTGTGTATGTGTGTATTCGTGTGTATATGCCTATGTGTGTATGTCTCAGATGCAGAGATCCCTTGATCCCGGGTTCCATTTAGATGCAGCACACAAAGCTGGGAGGCCACATCAACCTGAACTCTCCATAGCGCACGTAAGGCATTTGGTGGCGGAGGCTGCTTTACGAAAGAAAACAAATATTATGCCCTCCTCAGTTCAGAAAAATATTGATTCAAAGGACACAACCCCTTGATCAGCAAGCATACATGGCAGTGTGGCCTGGGAAAACCTCACTTTCTCTAACGTATGCCTCTGGGCTAGACCAAATCAATTGATTTTTTTTTCTAATCACAATGACATTCAGTCCGATAAAACAAGTCAGCCACGCAGCAGTACAAAATATTTCCACGGCATTTTAAATTACTTTTACACTTCCAGTCATCACAAAATACTATTAAAAATGAAGCTAGTTAAGTGTGGAAATAATGTTAGTTAAAATGTACAACACAAGGCCTACCGACTAATATTTTGCCAACATTATTTGAAAGAGCTGAACAGGAGCGTCCGTAACATCACCTGTCCACTTTCTTTAGCTTCTACCTCCAAGCTAAAAAAACAGCTATGTTGCCCCTGGAAACTACAGCCAGTGAAGAAATGTCAATGCAGGTATGAGAAATTCAGCTTCAGATTTTGAGAGGTGTCTGCCGAGATAGCACATTCCCTTAGAAGACCAGCAGATAGGCGATCAATATTCCCACACAACCTTCCTGTGATTAATTTTTAATGGTCGAGGGAACTGCTGCCTTCTAAAATGTAAATGGCTTTAATGTTAAATGCAAAGGAACTGACACGATGATCAATCACTTCTGCTCTCCTTTTTTCCGCAAGATGGTGTTGAGGTGGAGGTGTTGGAGGGTGAAGTCGCTGGTGCTGGTGCTGGTGGTGGCCACTGAAACTTTCCTGATGACATCTTTTTCCTCCCTCACTGCCAAAAGCCTCTAAGTTTCTATCCACTTCACCTCCCCCTCACACACGCGCGCACACACACACACACACACACACACACACACACACTCTTCAGGCCTGGAGAGAAAACCTCCACAGATTCAGTCTGCTTTCAAACTGCCCCATTCAATGCTGCTAGGAAAGCCTCTTCCACAGGTAATGGTGTGCTGGGCTGAGCCAAGGCGAAAAAAATTTGACCACATCCATCTATAAATGCCATGCATGCATCATGATGAACACATCCATCTATAAATGGTGTTAACCCACAAAACTTGCTGCACACCCTCAGAGAACTGGATCTAACGCTACTTTGCCTTCGTAGCAATATATGTTTTAGAGTCGTCAGCATCAGGATTAGTTGTTGGCTTGGAGCCATGGCCCATACCATGGGATGGGCCTAACATGGATTTTGTTGTCCTGACCTTAAACTGTGAATAAGTATATTTGACTCCAGTCCATGCTGCTCTTGGCAATTGTAGCACAATGGCTGTAACATGTGGCATGATAAAACAACGCAATTTCCAACTTTCTCACTTTGACTTGGCACAATCTGTTCCATTCTTAATGTAAGCGGAGGAAATGCCTGTCCACTCGCATTTTCTAAAAAGTGCAGAGTACATCATGGCCTTTAAAGGTTACCCCATGAGCCCCCAGACTTGGCTATCTGTTTAACATTTGTTTCAAAATAGCCGTGAAGACACACAAGGCGCAGAAGGTGGTGGAGGGTTTGTTTACCAGACCTGAGAGTATGGCCTCTATTTTGTGAAGGCTATATAGTGCTCTGATAAGTGTCATTTGCTGTGGGCAAACAGGAGGAATTGGCATTTAAGTGCTTTAAACTTAACCCAAAATGGTTGTTAAAACTGACCTACAACGAGGTACCCCTTGTGAGGTATTGGATTCAAAATCTATAGATTTTATGTCAACGTGTCACCAAGAAGGAGGCTTTTAGACTTGAAAAAGAAGAAGAAGAAAAAAAAGGTTCTAATTTTCTACACAGAGTGAGAGCGTGACATATAGAAACAGCGGAGCAATATGCTCTCAACATGTTCTCTATGTGACATATTTCAAATACATGTCTCGATTCACTGATGCAACTGCACATGCGTTTCTTCTGCTAGGCGCACAATCTGTTTTATATCTAGAAACACAAGGTCGCTTGTAAAACACCACACACATATTTTGTTCTTGGCCATCACTGGGAGTTGTATAAAGCACAATACACTCATCAAATGCTCAGCCTCTTCATAAAAAGATGTAATTCCTCCTCATGTAGTCCTAATAAGAGTAGATACTGACAAATGGCCTAATTCTATTACTTGTTTAAGCGCAAGAGAATTAGGCAATCTCAGTTGCAGTTAATTTGGTGGCAATGCTTTCTCAGTTTCAGCTAATTTGGTGGCAATGCTTTGTTTCATTTAAACAAACAAACAGAAAAAAAGAATAATTATTAGGGTGAGTAATTGCGGAGACACATTTTCTCCATTATAAGACAAAATTACAATATCATAAAGGTACTGGGGGGACTTTTTAAACGCGCCCATTCGTTTAGGAGCCTCGTTCTCGGGCGTAGAGTGTGCATTTGGTCACAGCGAGATCCAATTTGTGGACTCGCGGGGCTCTCACGTGACATTTGCACCGAATTCCACAATTCATCACCCACCAGTTACCCCTTTACAGGTGAATCACCAACATGTTATGTACTGGCTCCTCGCCGTATCCGGGGATACATGATGTATCTGCTGTCTGGCTTCGGTTAATGAAAAAGAGCTAGCTGTCCTTTAGAATACACGCTGTTGGGCGTAATTACATTCAAACTCTCCTGCAGTTCAGCCATTTCCTCTCACAGCTCTGTGCACTCCGTAACGGAGTGGAGAGAAGAGAGAAGTGTCTTAGCTCCGACTCTCGATTAGTACTATTTACTTCCGCGGCTCTGACCTTATTTAAAGAAGGAAGAGGTATTTTAGAGCTGAGGGAAGAAGGTTCCGGCCTAAGAGAGCTGCGTCTCAGGTAAAGCAGGTTACAGTGAGAAAACCCTGACAATGTGCGTGTTAATTAATACAAGTCTAAATAAAGACGCTACTACATGGAGCTATTCTAATGGGTTTCCGAGGGATATTATGTTTATTCTGAGCATGGAGGACGCAAAAGCCCCAGAGAGGAGCATGGGACGCATGGTTACAGACAGAGACAGATGGATCACGCAAAGAGCACCACCCCACCCCCACCCCCCCCCACCCCCGCCCCTGCAAAAGAAAAGAAACGAGAGCGGGCGATGAAGACAGGCTTGCGGTGCAAAAGAGGACGCACTGGCAGAGGCAGAGGCTGCGTCGGAGAGGCCAGAGCTGCTGAGGTCTGCCTTCGCTTACCGCCGGCAAAGCGACCATGTGAGGGATGGCCGGTAGCGGCACGTTGCCGCTACACATTCATCAGCTCACACAGGGGACAGCCGCAGGAGTGACAGACAAATATATTATGGTGTCAAATATCAAGGAATCTTCCGCATAATTCTGCCGGAATTCCCGCAAAAGTACAGGGATGAATTATTCCAGGAGTGATGGGATTCCTGAGAATGACTTCCTGTGGGACCTGGAGAGAGGTGTGTGTGTGTGTGGGGGGGGGTCGTGGACTACACCTGAGCCACATAAGTATTTCCATTTTGCAAGCGTACACGGAATACGTAAGCTGTGGTGGTGTAATTGGAAGCACGTGTTCAAAAAAGGGCTGATTTTACATCTTTGTTCATGTTATATTCAGTATGCTGGATGAACTGACTTGCACCCCAACAACTGAGGAAGGTGATTTAGTTCAAAGGAATCCATTCGACGAATCTTTTAACAGTCGTCCTAAAAACAATGCTATAAAGTTCATATTCGCTGGCTGCGGTGATATACCGGGACGATGCATGCTCATTCCATAGCAATAAACCCGAATCCAATTATGAAGGTTCCAATACCCATCTAAATGATTTAAAGGAAGCCAGAAACAGATTAACAGCCCCTGAGTTACAACACATAACATATTACGAAAGATATTCGTTAAAATTTACATGGAGCCATCACTCACCGTTTGGGGGAAAGTTTGAAATATGTAGCTATCCAGTGTGCTTAAGTCGGCACTTCTTGCACTGCAATCTGATTATGCCAAATAAATTCTGGAAACACTAAAGCGATATTAATCTCTCAGAGCTAATATACATTCTCTCAGATATTTCAACTCTGCTTCTGGTCCCCATGTAGTATTAATGAGACTTTTAAAAAAAGTGTATTATAATATCGCCTTCCATGCAAAAATCATATGTATAAATTTGTATGAGTAATTAAACTCCGAAAGCTCGTGTCCCAGTTCTCTACATGCAGAGCTGGACAAGATTTAGGGTATATAAATAGAAGACATAGTTGCAGTTAGTTGACTCTGGTCAACCCTACAACCCTTAACACTTGGCAAATATCAGCCAAAGCAAGAATGGCGTGAGAATCTAGTCCTCTTTGTGTCCTGGCATCAGTGTATTATCTCTTATGTTGTTTCAGCACCACACTTAAAGCAAACACAGACAAAAAGAGAAAGTTTCTAATGAGTTTGGCCTTATTAAAACAGGGCCCTGCATACAATGCTTTTGTAAATCACACTGCATGCTGTACACTGAAACAAACTTCTCCCCTTGTTCGAAAGGTACAGCATCAGCATTTTGCATTCCATCGGAGAGGAGAGCTGGCATGACAGTGCCTCCTTTGTTCTCTGACAGGGTTATTGGCATGTCTTTTGAGAGCTTAATCCTTACCAGCGATGGGCACGGTGGGGATTGGACCTTTTTTCATCTCGGGCTGGATGCGGTCTCCAGCCGTTTTTTGAGGTGGAAGCGCATCATGATTCTGGTTCGACACTGGGTCTCTGAGCTGTCATACTCAAAGGTTGCAGCCTCCCAGAAATAAATAGATAAATAAATAAGTAAATATTTGATATCCATCTCAAGTCAGGATCAAGGTAATCTTGTTTCTCAAGGTTTTCCACCCTCTTTCGCTCTATATACATGTATTTATTTATTGGAAGTACACCAAGGGAACAATGCGGAAAAGAATTTTGTAGTTGGCTTACTTGCTTGCTTTACTTGGCTTACTTGCAAAAAAGTCAAATTCAGATTAACATTAAAATATTTTTTATGTGAACCAATTTACCAAATGTTTTGCTTTTCCCCTTAATACATAATATATCTTGAAATGCTTCTCAAGCTTGGCTTCCAGTATCTTCTTATTTGACACTTTTTCTCAGTTATGCTTTGCCCAATTTGCTAACATACTGCATGATTCATGGATCAGCTTTTATGGCTGGGCTGGGTAAGAAATGGACAAGTCATATATGTGATGATTTTCTATTGCTATAAATAGACCTTATACGAGAGACTATTGACGTAGCACTAATTTTATGGGCAATAAAATGGTCTAAGGGAGCTCAGACTGAGGCCGAGGGTGCTACATCTTCATGCCATTACTGCAGGATTTCTCAACAGCAGTGCAACTTAGGCCTCAGGTAATGTAAGAGCTGGCTGAAAACCTATGGTTCACTAATTACTTGGATGGTCTCCTGCTGATTATCTACAGATACTTAAGATTATAGAGAAAATATCTGTTGACACTATTAACAACAATGTATAGTTTAAGTTAGGGGTTAGGGCAGGGGTCGGCAACCTCTTCGGATGGAAACTTTCCCATTTCAGCTCGCTTGTGTTCGCGCTCGCAAGCTGTGGTCGCTGACGTTTCCTTTTTGACATTTTCCTTATCTAGCCTACAGCAAGCGCACACATCAACAATAACAATTAAAGTGTTCTCGTTGACTGAAATGGAGGGAAATCAGTGATTTTGTTTGATATTGACATGGCAACGAACCGCGAATGTACAGTAACAATATTGTGCAGGCTACGGTTACGGAGTCAAGTGAGGAGGAAAGTCATATAGGCTAAATTACTCAGATAGACCTACAATATTACATTTTGAAAATGAACGAACTAAAATAAAATAAATTTTAATTAAATACTCATTAATTATTTTCAAAAGCTGAACTGCATCAGAGGGATCAACGAGCCGCATGCGGCTCCGGAGCCACGGGTTGCCGACCCCTGGGTTAGGGGATGAGATTGGTTAAGGTGATGTTCAGTAACTGCCCAAAAACAACTTTAATAAATGAACTTGAATTGAAACAAACCATCTGCAAAGTCTCTAAAGGAAGAGACCATAACCATTTCAAATCCAGCACTTTTTTCAACTGTTGTACAAAGACGTTTGATAACAAGTTGAAACAAAATGGTGGCCGAGGAAACAGATTCCTTGAGCACGAAACAACAGCAGGAATAGAGGGGGGAAAACAACATCCCATCAATGAATATCTTATCAGTACCCATGATGCCGTGCATCTGATAGTGGCGCGCAGTCAAGGACAGGCAGGTAAAAATATCGCTTCGGACTCAGGAGATCCCCACAGGATTGCATGGCAATCAGCTTGAACGTACTGAAGGCCAGGGAGGAAGCCATAGCTTCAAACAAAAGACCACCTGTCTTCCTCATATCCCACTACAGGAAGCACATCTGACATTGGAGGTGACTTTCACAGACTTGAAAGGTAGGTAGACAGGTAAGCCTGTTCATGTCCTAACTGTCGATTTCCCTTCCTTGGGGAGGGCATACCTTATACATGCTAGGCGCGGAAACCTTGACTTAATGACGCTGTCGAAAGTTGCCCATACACTCTCCAGAAGAACGAAGTGAAGCTTGACTTAAAGTTATGCAACATGTTATATGAGAGGCAAAATAAAACAATTCAGCTCAGCCTCACCTAAATAAAGCGAAACTGAAGGCCAGTGATTAAAATCCAACCCCGAGAGAGAAACTGCTTCGGCTTGACAGTCACTATATTCCATGAAAACGGCATTTCCAGAGGAAATCAAGCTCCCCCGAATTCAAAATGTCATCCTGTGGCCTACACGCTGAAACTTCATGGGAGATGTCTCGAAGTAATTGAAAGTGGAGGCACATTTGAAGCATGCTATTTGTGGAAAAGAGCCAAGGACAGTTGGTGCTCTGTGTGTGTGCTTGTGTGGCTGGAGCTCAGATGGAGAGGTGTCTTTCTCCCGAGATTCACACCAGGCATGACACTGACAAGAATGACAACATGAAACCCCTCTGCACTCAGGACAGCCTGGCTGACTGCAACCCACTCCCTCCACCTAGAAATGTGCTGTGCGTTATTTCCCAGAATTCAGCAGTGACAGCAGCTATGGAAAGAAAAAAACTTATGACAGCAATTAACATCAAATCATATGGAGTAAAAAAAAGTAGAGCACAAATCACTTGGATATCTATCTGAACTTTGTGATGCATACAGCTTTGTGATATATGTATATATATATATAGAGAGAAAGATAGAGAGAGAGAAAGAGAGAGAGAAGAATATTTGCTTTCTCCTCGGTAATTAC
Source organism: Alosa sapidissima (assembly GCF_018492685.1). Taxonomy (NCBI): domain Eukaryota; kingdom Metazoa; phylum Chordata; class Actinopteri; order Clupeiformes; family Clupeidae; genus Alosa; species Alosa sapidissima. The sequence continues at coordinate 7,018,922 of NC_055959.1, read as the reverse complement.
TGCACATGAGGTGCAGTGTGAATTTTAAAAGGTCACTGGAGCATAGAAACAACACAAAGGTGAGCGCCCGATCCGCTCCACTCACTTGAGCATCGGCGCACTGCCGCGTGGGTGTCAAAGTCCAAGCCAAATGCTCATTATATCTGCACTTAATGAGCGACGCTACGTGTGTGGCAGCAGATGAGCAATGTGGAACACCCACTTATCATTGGATTGTTCAGAAGTAGAAAGCCACAACTTAGCACTATTTTTCCACCTGCATATCAGTTAGTTTATGATTTTAACAGATAAACCATGTTGGAGCCACAATGGCTCACTCAAAATACACACAGACACACACACACACACACACAAAGGAAATAAATTTGGGGATAAAAAAAACAGTCCAATAAAATAAATGTGTCAAAGTGCCAGGGGTGCTTCCTCAGCCACTTGGCCTGGTGCTAGTGTGGACAGGCCAGTGTCCAGTCCCGACTGCTTCAACCCTCAGTCAAGGGATCTCTGCCACAGATGTGATGCACCTCGGATGCAACAGCATGGAAATAACCACATAGTGACACAAAACAGGGACAGGGGTGGGGAGGAGGACGAGGAGGTGGTGGAGGAGGAAGCGGAGCAGGCAGCCATGGCACACAAACAAGGCAGGGGTTGGGTGGGTTGGTGGGTTGGGGGAGGGGGGGGACCAGCGGTGACTGAGCTGGCCTAATAAACGGGAGCAAGCATTTTGGCAGGGGCCCTGGCTCTCCCCCGGTTGGGCGCGATTGCTCCCCGTGACAGCATGTCTCACCTCTGATCTTTACACAAATGCCAGCGTGTCCGTCAGTGGCTCCTTTACTCGCCACCGGACACGGCTGACATGCCAGACAGATGCCAATTATGCCGCCGCCGCGGGCGCTGGCGACTGGCGGACACTAACCGTGCGGCCGAGCCGAGCCAGGGCCACTGAGACATGGCGGTGGTGGTGGTGGTTAGGGGGGGGTTGCGGTGGGTTTGCCGGCTGCCAGGGCACTGGATGCGGACTGGCTCAGGGGGGAGGGGAGGGGAGGGGAGGGGGCAGGGGGAGTCCAAGGCAGGTGGGGAAGCTTCTGGAACTGAGCCCGAACTGTCTCTCTTTTTTGCTCTCTATCTATCTATCTATCTGGTCTCAGAACCTGTCTGACTCTCTCTTTTCCTTTTTTCTTACTTTCCTCTCTAGTCTTTCTCTGTCTGTCTGACTGTCTCAATCTTGTGATTTCTCCTTCCATCATTATCTCTCTCCTTCCCTCCCTCTCTCTCTTTATCTAGCCATCACAGTCACTCTTCATCTTCTCGTCTTCCGTTTTTTACTCGTTTCTCTGTGTCTTTCTGTGTCTCTCGTTTCTCCACCTTTGACTTTCCCTCCTCTTTCTCTGTTTCTCTACAAACGCTCCTCTCTTGGTCGAGCCCCTAATTCCATCTCTGTTTCTTCATCTGTGTCTCCTCTCTTGCTGTTTGTACCTATTTTATTTCCACCCACCCATCTGTCCATCTGTCCATCTGTTTCTTTTCCCCTTGAATTTCTCCCCCTTCACCCCCTGTTTCTCACTCACTCGTTCACTCAATCACTGGTTCTCTCTCCCTCTTTGCCTATTTGGCTCATGTAATAAGCGTTAGCCATTTGTACCTATTCTATTTCTACCATCTGTCCCCCTGTCTCTTTTTCCTGAGTTTCTCTAACATTCTCTCTCTATTTCTCTCTCTCTGTCTCTTTCTCTATATATATATATCTCTCTCTCTCTCTCTCTCACTCTCTCTCTCTCTCTACTATTTGGCTCATGTGATGAACTTTAAATCTGATTGTAACCATCACACACAGACACACACAGTGTCTCCCCAGCCGTCCAGTGCGGGTTCAGAGGTGTCTGCACTTTCATCAGGCCCCTTCACAATCGGACATTACATTTCACGCTTGTTAGCTTGACCTTTCAGATCCGCTTACGGCTAAAGAGCTAGCAGTCATGGAAATCGAGCAAGCTATCGAGAAAAATACCATAAACCTTTAATACTTGTGTCATAGCCTCAAGTTATGTTCCTCTGACCTTCCACTTCCACCAGAATATGTGTTGCTCTAAGGCATAAAATTGCTATCCCTTTTCCTCCTCAATGTCTTTGTATCAGAATGTATTAATATGACCTAGGAGACAGAATTCTCATTCTTCAAAATACTTTTTGTATGTAGGCTAACATTTGTTGACATACAAAACCATTTCATTTTTCTGTAATTTCCATACTGTGGCCTGCAAGCAGTGTATTTTGTATAATAATTTGTGCACGTGTGTGTGTGTGTGTGTGTGTGTGTGTGTGTGTGTGTGTGTGTGTGTGTGTGCTTGTGTGGTATTGACTCCTGTGCTTCAATGGTACATTATGTTGGTGTGGTGGAGTAGTGACAACGTGACCAACTGACCATCGGTTCCTATTCACAAACCCGCCGTGTCAAGTCCGCGTCACTTTGGATACAAACGTCAGTCAGCTTTAACATTAACATGAACTTAAACACAGAATTCTCATGTTTAAAAGGTGAATTTGCCCATTTGCAAGTATTTTTTATTCAGGCTGTAGACAGAGTTGCCAAGTCTGCTTTTAAGCAACTTCAGGCTTGTTTTTCTTTGGGCACATTTTTCTGTAAAGTAGCTTACAAAAATTGTGAGTTGAGGGTTGTGGGTTTTTTTTGTTTTTTTGGTGTGTCTCTAAAGTTTTTGTCACTTTTGCACTTCTAGTTAGACGCACACTGCATTTCATTGTCTCTGTACTTGTACTCTGCACAATTGAATCTAATCCAATCTAATTTAATCTAAAGTCTAGCTGCTTATTTGGGCGTGGTCCATTTCCTCTGTTTCTCTCCACTTGTCTAATAAAGCACCAGAAGTGTATAGCTTGCCCTGTTGCAAGATTCAGAAGCCTGCTCCCTCCAGTCCTCCTTTCCCCCATACAAATCAAGACTGCATGAAATGATCCATTAATTACGGTGTTTCGTTAGCTAGTTCAATACGGGGCCGAGTGGGTGAAATACAGGAGAAATGTAAAGAGTGGAGGAGAGAAAATGGATTAAAAGTCTCACCTTTAAGTGGGAGAAAATTCAAATATAGTGTGCGGATTTCTGTAGTGTGAAATACGTGCACATCATTCAGATCTTGTTAAAAGAAATGCAGCACCCTTGTTGTCAAAGAGGCTACTAGGAACATTTGATTCATGGTCTCTTAGAGAGAGACAGAGAAGTGAGCCGAAGGTAGCATCATATATTGTCTGTCATGCATTCTTTTTTAGAATAAAGTTGCTTCTTTTGCACTTCGTTTTCATAGGCCTGGTTGCTTATTTCTCTCCTGAGATCTGGCAACACTGGCTGCAGAATGTTGTGCTGTTTACAGAAGTAATAAACCAGACACCTCTCAGCTACTTGGGCATCAGGGGCATCAGCACTTGTAGATTTAATAAGGGTCTAAAATGGTTAGAAAATGGTCAGAAACACATCAATCTATTACTGTTACATCGAGGCTATTCTATGCAAGACATTGGCGCGAAACTGGAGGTATCATATCGAGGCGTGCACCATATCCTTTACAAAACAGCAGTGCAGCCCAATGCAGGTAGAGAAGACCATTAGAATCTCTAGTTTGAGAAGAAGATGCCTTCACAGGTCCTCAGCAGGAGGCTTTCTTAAAGACTACCCACAAAACACCAGTCTCATGGTCAGGAGCAAGGCTATTGCAGCCCTCTAGACAGACTTTGAAAGAAGAAAGCCATATTTACGACTGCCCAGTGAAAGGAAAACACTGAAGCAGGCCAAGGGAAACAGGTTGGCTGTAAGATAAACAAATACATAAATAAATAAACAAACAAGGCAATTCTAAGTTGAGTTGTTTGGATCGCTTAGAAGAAACTTTGTGAGAGGCAAAACTAATGAAGTTAGTTTGAACACAGCAGGGGGTAGAGGACATGTGATGGTCTGGGGGTTTTGGGAAAGCATGTACTGTATGTAAGAATCTTCAACATATAAGGTGATAACACCATCTCACTATAACCACATCATCTGGCCATACTCTGTGGATGGTACATGACTGGAGTTAATGTTATTCCTACAAGACAAAGCATTAATTATGCAATAAGCATTATGAATTAATTAACCCTTAACTTACCTATAGGAACAAAGCAGTGCAGCGGTAATAGTGTAATAGTTTATAGCAACCTGCCATTGCTGTTGGATTTTCTGACACAAAATTATTATTTTCAGTCAATATTTACTCTGTCAATGTCCTGACTATATTGTTGATTATTGTGGCACCTTATTAGATTTACAAAATATTTTTCATAGAAAATTTGTGGGTGTGACAGTGTAGGTGTGTGAGTGTGTGTCTGTGTGTTTTCGATACTGTTTGTTACACACAACAGCAACTCAACTGAAACTGCCATGCTGCAATGGTAATCAACCAGCAAGTTCAACACACCACTGGGACCAGGAAGCAATAAAGTAGGAAACACATCCTATGTGACGTTATATTACAAATACGAGCAGAAGTCAGAAATGCATAACACTAGCCTTGATTCATATACAGTGTAAAATATTTATTAATCCCTCTGCATCCAAGCCACAAAGGGATGTAAAAACCTAAACATAAAAATGTTGAACTAAAGACAGACATAATTTGATGGATACGCCTCTAGTGTGTGAGTGTTGAGGGGATTTAAACCTTGTAGCCACACATTCATCGATGTCGGATGACTAGGAAACAAAGTTTAAACAGAAAGACTATGCATTAGAGACTAAATCTGTAAGGTGGACAGAAAGACAGAGAAACTGATAGGAAAAGATAGGATGGATGAATGTTCAAGTTTAAGTTATTCATTTGGGAAAACCTCTCATTAATATTTCCTTTAAAAAAAAAAACAGTTGTTCTGTAAAGTCTGAATCTTGCAAAACTACCATGGACAAGACTTTTGCATGACTACAAAAAATATATAAAAATTCACAAGGTGAGTAAAGGTTAGCAATGCAATGCAAATCAGTTATCAATGTTCAGCATTCATAGATAAAGGAACGCTGTATAGGTGCTGGGGAAACAAAAACATCCAACAAAAGCTTTGACTCCTCTATGAAATGCCATTACTTTCAGTTCAGGGCCACTTGAATACGTGAAATTGCATTTAGACAGGAAAATTGACAATTTAACACTGAATACAGCATCTGAGAACCCACCCAAGGTTAACCTCTCTCATAGTGGAACAGCAGAATAGCTAACTAGACCAACCCACAAAATAGAAACAGAGTGATCCTCAAAGGTCAAACCTGAATCACAATTAAGTATCTCCTTCCTACAAAAATACTTTTTCTTTCCTTTCCTTTAGCATTGGCTTCCCAAGAGCCCAGGGAGGGTCACACCAGCACTAATAAATCTCCAAAACACACAATTAGCCCCTTGCATGGGTGGCCTGCATGACCGCATCTGCTTTTATTCAATAAGAACAGCTTGAAATATATTGAGAGTCTGCACTGCGCTTTAATGACCAACAATGCTGCTCAAACAAACACATCACACAAATCAAGTCTTTGTATTTGTGACCGGTGTGGAAGCCTGATTATCATCTTAATCTCTCAAAGCAAATAAGAAAATAACACAGCATGTATTATGGGTGTGGGCATAAAATAATCTTAACAGCTGGGTCATTCAAGCCTTTGTACATTGGAATATTATGTAAAGAAAGTTATTAAAGAATTCAGTTCAGTTAGAGGTGAAATATAACTTTAAAAGAGCTAAGGTTCGACCAAATAACTTAAACAATCTGAATAACTATTAAAATGGAAGATGTTCCGTGACTTACTATGTAGTAGTGTTGTGCTTCTCTCTCCAGGATATCTGTGTTTCTGACACGGTTTAGCACAACCCAGTACAACTGAGTATATTAATAAATATCTCGACATCTATGTTACTATAAATGTTGGTTGTATCTTAAATTGATCATCACCCTCACAGAACTAATCTCTATGACCACAAATGTATTTATAGCACTTCCTCCTACCATGTAATCAAACACCCCACCTTACTGGGTTACTGCTAAAGAAATGGCCTCATATTCCAACATACAGGCAGGCTGAACTTAGAAGTAAATGCACATCGACTGTGAGAAAAGCTAAATCTAATTATCGCTTAAACTTGATTGAACTTCAGCTCACACCCTGCACATTTTGGAAAGCAGTAAACTCAAACAAAAATACAACCACAAATTTCTTACCTACTCACAAATTCCTTACCTACTCCAGTTCTCTTTACAATTTATATTAATGATAATGTCTCTTATTCTAATGGTTGTCAAGCCCACTTGCATGCTGATGACAGTATTTTGTATTGTTTTGACTTGCTGACTTTGTTCATTTTGCCATTGAAAATCTGCAACTTTCTTTAATGTTCATCAAGAAGCTCTTGTTAATCTTAAACTGGTGCTTAATGCAAAGAAAACTAAATGTATGCTATTTCCTAAAGTTAGGAATATTGAGAATAAGAATGTTTAAATAACCACTGCAAATTGTTCTAACATTGACAAAATACCTGAATACAAAATAGCTTGGGATGATGAGAAACTTTTTAAATGTAATCACCTCATAGCTCACCTCGTAAGCAAACTACAAATTGGTTTATAGAAACAAAATCAGCCTCCCTATGTATGAAATATGAAAAATAATTGTTGAAGCAGTTCTAGGTCAGTGTTAGGTTATGGAAATGTTATGTACAGAAATGCTGCTCCTACTTCACTCAAGGCCCAGACACAGTAACTCTGCCCTTAGATGTATTGCTGAGGATGGCTTTAGCATCACCATTCTGCCCTTAATGATACAGTAGGTCGGTCATCTTTGGCAAAAAGGCAAAATAAACATTGGTATTTACCGTATTTACCTATAAAGTTATAGTTGTTTATCTATTTACTATGTGTCATCTCCCTACACCTACAGTATTTTACAACAACTACACTATTTTATTTTATTTTGCTGTGATTATCTCAGCATCATTGAAAATGCTACCCTTAATGAATTTCCGAGATTTCAATTGAATTTGTGGAATGAATGAAAAAAATTGGAAATCAACATAGTTCAGGACAGGCACTTCTAAGTTCCTCTGGGGCAACTTAAATATCAAATCTTATTCCAGTTTTTTGCACTGAACATGTTTATGTAACCAGAATTTCATTCAACAAATTCATGGATTTTATGAAAAGTTGGTACATTCTGCTTAAGGCTGCTGCATATCTACTTCCCCTGCTTCTGTGAGGGATGTTAAAAATGTAGCATATCATGCATGCACTGTACAATTTATGCTAATCAGAGCAGGACAGTAACGGAGTACATTTACTTGAGTACAATTCTGAGGGATCTGTACTTTACTCGAGTATCATTTTTGGGAAGTACTCATGACTTTACTCCAGTACATTTGAGAGGCAAATATTGTACTCTTTACTCCACTACATTTCTATTCATAACCGTGAGTACCCTTTACTACTTCTAAAAAAAAGGAAAAAAGAAAAATCTCGGAAACCCTCAATTTGTTGTTTCCCTCTCAAACGTGATTGGATTGTGCAGGCGCCACTGATTGGGAAAGCCTATCAGCAATCACCTTCAGCTTTCCGCCAAAGTCAACTCCATGGTCAGATTTAGACGAGACGAAACCATGGACGAAACAATGGATGAAGACGCAGCAGGTCCATCCCGGGAATGTGCCAACCTGTGGCCCCACCTCGCCAGACTATTTAAATTTTCTGAACAAGTTAATGATAGTTTTTGCTTCAAGTGTTTCAATTACAAAATACAGTAGTATTTTGTATTTGAAATACTGTACACATTTTAAATACATGTATTAGAAATACTGCCCATCCCTGGCAACTTGGTAAAAAGATGAAAATGATTTGATACTTTCAATTCCTTTTACATTCTCCAAGGTATTAACATTACAATTTTTCATAACTCCATGTAGGACGATTCTGTACATAAATGTAAGCACTGTGGCTGTAGTAATGCAATATTTAGAAAATGTAGGCCACTCTTGATACTCAAGTACTTTTAAAAACAAGTACTTCAGTACTTTTACTTAAGTAGACATCTGACTGTTGTACTTTTACTTGTACTTGAGAAAAATTTAGCAAAGGGTATCTGTACTTTTACTCAAGTAATGAAGCTGTGTACTCTGTCCGCCTCTGCTGCTAATGCTACTTTCCCACTACTCCCAAAGTACATGCAATAACCGTGTCAAACAGAACAACACTGTGTAGTCTTTCAATGCATGAAGAGACATTAGTTAAATGCATAAAATGGAGTTCATAAAAATATAAAATAATTATTTGTTTGCAGTACATGCTACATGGATTGAATCAGTTTGATGAGGGAATGTAGAGCTGTCGGCCTTAAGAATCGTGGGCCACTTGATATGCAGGCCCTGTGACTGTCAATCTTCCCTTGCAAGAGATCGATAAATGACTACGAGGAAAAGGAAAACTTTACCCCAGGCTAGTGAATAATCAATACCTCTGTAGGTCTGCCTAATTAAAGTGCCACATTAATATATCTTTCAGTGAAACACTAAAGAATGAAGGAAAAAACAGAAATGGAAGGAACCCTGGATGTGCAAATGCTTGTCTGACATTCATATTTGAAACCAGCAGCTACAATGAGATTCAAGAAACAAGAGACATTTTTCAAGAACATCTGTCTGTGTTTAGAAATAAAATTGTTTGCCAAATGGTCCTCGCCACTCGGTAAATGAATAACACAAAGTATACTACAAAATACTTGTGACAAATATCTAACAGCACCTGTTTAATCCTAAATACTTAAGTATGCAAAGAGGCAATCTGACCATGTGCTAAAGTGGGCACTCTCAGAGAAACAACTTAATTTGTGAGAGTGGACAGAAAAAGTCCAAATTGTGAAATGACTTTTTATGTAAAGAATCACAGCTTTCTGTAACACTCCAAGATCCTATTTTCGTTTGTTTTCATGCATGTCCAACCTCTAGAGTAGTTTCCAGCACCTCTGCATTGAGAGGGAGCCTTTCTGCTTGGGATTAGCATAGAAGAAGAAAGCATTAATATGTAATTTATTGATGAGGGCACAATATGCGGCTGGAGTGGACTGAAGCGTGGAGAAATCCCTTCCAAACCCCCTTACGCTCGCAATATGCACTTGCCACCATGTCTTCATTCACGCACTTCATACATACTAATATATTTCACTTCCCCCCCCACCCCCCACCCCCCACAACCCTTGCTTTCAAAGGCTAGTTTATATCAAGCAACCAGCCTGGAAACATGTGGGCAGCTGAATTGGTAACAAGCACTGGGAGGCCGCAGCTCTCTTGGGGGAGAGGAGAGGGGAGCGGAGCAGGGAGTCAGCATAACCAAAAGCCCCTTGCAATGGCAGGGGTGGGGGGTAGCTGTTGGGGACAGAAGCCTATCTAGGCACTCTGCTGGAAGTTGGGGTGGGGATGTGGAGTAGGGTGGAGCGTTGGCCCATGAAAGTCCCTTTCAAATGGATCCAGTGTGGCCAGGCTTTACATGGATGCATCACAGTGTAAACGTGGCACGGGCACTAACCCCTCGAGCTGAGGGACGGCACGCCATAAAAGTGCAGTTGGGCCTGCTGCAAACTCTCAGCTTGCCGGGGATTTGGAGTTAAGCTAGTCATGTATACAAACATGGTACAGAACCTACATGCATCACACTTGAAACCTTACAGCACGTGGGCATTCATTTATGCCTTTCCCCTTTCTTCCTTTTTCCAAATCAATTCCGTGGAAATCCACCACATACCACATACAATTCAAGACTCCTCACAAAAGAAATTGCCTGTGATTTCCCCCCCTTTGGTCTCCTGACTTAAGGCTGACCAAACATGAGAGCCTTTTGAAGTTTAATTTCTGTGTGAGCGGAGTGGAGTGGAGTGGAGCGAAGAAGAAGGGGAAAAAATCAGATGCTGCCTTTAATTCGTGGGATGACTGGAGTTTTTCATTTCATGCCCGATAAGATCAGAGAACAGGTGAGGCTAGCCCTCCATCTTTTCCCGGCAAACACCAATCAATTCCCATTAATGGGCCGCGGTGTAGGTACAATTTCATGACTGATGAGAGCGATATCCCAGTCCAAGAGGGGAGCCGGTCTGACCAAACAGTTCCTGCATAGTCTGTTTGCTGGATTAGTGGCCAATTTAGTGGCTCGCTTTGCTAAATAAAGTGGTAGAAAATGACATTGATGCCTCAGACGTGATGTCAGGTGAATGACCTTCTTTGACAGAAGATGGTCAGATCATGGAGTGTCACGAATGCAACTACTGCAGGTGACCAAAGGCTGCCAATCAGGGAAAAAAGCTTTTGAAAAAAAGACATATTCCATGTCATCTGCTTTTTTATTTTGCTTCTGAATGCAAAAAAATATACTATGCTCAGTCAAACGGATGCTGCCTAAGTTGCAAATAACAAGATCTTTACCGCAGAGCACATGTTTGGAGAAAAAGAGAGAAAAAAAGATTAAAACACAAGCTGGCTTCCTGCTCTACTATGTTCTTCGTTCAGATCATGGCCGACTATTACACAGGCTTCGTCTGCACTAAAAGTGGATGGTTATAGAATTCTCTCCCAACAATAGACCTGCTGCAAACCTGTCTGCCGGAGAGCTTAAATGGCAGCCGAGATGCCGTAAAGAGGAGAGAATATCTGGTAATTGATTGGAGGCACGGGGAGACTGCGTCTTCATTTGCGAAAGTGCTGGCGGGTTCAGAATCCACATCCCGCTGCCTCTCCTTATTTGGTGGAGAATAGGAACTCATGAGCAATTGATACACTCCGTTAGCTCTTATCATGGTGAGTGTGATCGGATGTAGCCGTAGGGGTATTTTATACAGTTTAACAGTGAAACATAAAAAGGTAATGTTCTCTGTTAGGAGCGGGATTAAAAGGAGGGGGCTTGTAGTGCTTCTGATATGTGGCAGGGGGGGGGCAAACAGAGCGAGAGAGGGAAAAAAAACACATTTTCTAATCTCACTGAGCTGGTTATGCCCAATGAACTGGGCCTGTGCGCAATAAGCCACGTCTATAAGAAAACGCTTGGCTATTTACTGAGGGCCATCTGGCGTGCTTCAGAGGCACAGTGAATTAGGTGAGAGGTGGGCCCTTTTTTTGTCCTCGTGAACCACAACTGCTTTGATAGCACGGGGGCTGAGGCCCAGAACAGAGGATTTGGCCCCTAACTAAAGATAATAACTTAAATACTCACTTACACACCAGCCATAGCCATGCAGTCTTTGTGGTACCTCTAGAAGAGGTCAATATTTAGTCAATATTCGTGTTGCCAGTGTTAGCATCTTAACTAACAAAAGCTAAATTGAAATGCTAATTTAATATTGGACATACAGTATGCAGATGTACAGTATTTATTGAGTGTGAGGTTGAGGCCGACAGGGTCACTGAGGGAAGTTAGGATGGAAGAGGCAAAGAATTCTGGATATCTAAATCTTAAAGACATAAATGGTGTAGATACTAAGACATATAGGTTCTCATCGGCCTTGCTACCTTGTGTTTGGCAGACCTTAGAACAAAAACCAATCCCTCGTGAATCTCAACGACACCCTAATAAAAACAAACCCAAGTGCGCAGCTGACAGAAGCCCATTTTAACGACCTGTAGGTTTTGTCAGCGACGCTTTTGTTCCTCTGTGCAAACACACATAGATAATGCAGCTGTGTTGGACCTGAGCGTCTTTAACCCGTGAGAGGAGGACCATTTACACACCCCGTGTTTTGTTGACTGAGGCCTAGTATGATTTGTGCCTCTCTTCTGCTGACATCAACCCCTGGCAACCCCAATGCAACGTGATTTCCAGCCGAACGGCAAAGGTCACGAGCACTCAGGTGACATATCACTCAACCTCTCAGCCCGCCTGCTGCAACAAATGGCTTCCAATCTAGCAAGTCTATGCAAATGACTCACCAGCTTAAATTATTCAAAAATGAACATTTACATAATGTTCAGTCGTAAACCAGAGAAGAACATCAATGAATTTACTGCATGGTTGGCTACTGCTCAGGCTTACAAATAGACTGACAGGAAATAAAAGACCAGATTAATTGAATTGAAGGAAGATTGGGGAATATTTTTCATTTGTCATGTTGATAGAATAATTACCAGTCTAATCTTCAAAAGGAAGCAAATGTTATGGGTTGGACGGAAAAAAACAACTGGTACATTCATTATCCGGAAGAGATAATTTCCTGTATTGCTGGTTTTTTTGTCCAGTGATTCTCCTAATAAGAAAAGACACCAAGTTTTTATTTACTTTTGCGCACGGCCAGGCGCTGGATCAATTTCACATTGATAATTAGCACAAACATTTCATTAACTATGAATGCCTCTGCAGAAAATTTAGTTATTTCCTCATTGTACATTAATGTTAATAAACACAAATTAACTTAAACGCAAACCTGAAAAAGGCCACCGCTTTAGCATATTAAGCCATATGTGGTGGGAATGCAAATAAACAGGGAACCAAAGGATTAGGGAGGGAAATGCCTGGACAAATTAGCCCCACACCATAATTATATAACTGACCATGGCCAATCCCACAAATCAATGGACAGGGGTTGTATCCATGGAATGCAATTTCTTAATTACAAAAATGTATGCACAAACACACACACACACACACACACACACGCACACACACACACACACACACACACACACACACGAACACGCAATAACACACACACACACACACACACACAGCACACACACACACACACACACACACACACACACACACACAGAGCACAGCTCAATGACATCATTACGGGTACAGTACATTACCTGTGATAAATTCCCTGAACGCCTGCTTCAATTTCATTTCAGGGGGCCCAACAAAGATTGCTTATTGAAATTTTTCTTGTGGAACATTCTACAGCCACTCGTAAATTTGTTCCTTTCAATCCCACTGGTTCTTATCTTCCTGTCGAAAAAAAATTGTACAAGCAGCAGTTTTTCCCCTCTGAAATATAGACGGAGGACATCAATTGCAGCCCCAGCCGGCTACGCCACACACCGATTTTAATCACGGCATGTGCAGAGGTCAAAGTCGAGCTTCTTTCAAACAATTCTGCTCTTTTACGTGCTGATGAGCAAGCAGAGAAAGAGAGAGAGAGAGAGAGAGAGAGAGAGAGAGATGGTGAGTAATGTGAAGCAAATCTCCAAGCCCCTGGCAAACTGCATGTATATTTTTTTTAGACAAACCGGGAATGCTGATGCAAACTTCCATCTTCATATTCCCTCAAGCTAAAGTATATCCCTTAAAGACTCGCTCACACGACTCCCCATGAACACCACGGAGCCAGGATATACAATTAAATGATAATATTCATCAGTACATATACAGGCCCGCCTCTTACCAGGGCTTTTGCTAATACAGTCAAATACTGTATCTCTTCAGAGCCTCATATGTGTCAGTCCCAAACTCAGCAGGAGAAACAAGGTCATTACTAGTGATAAAATCCAGCAATTCCGTCTCTTCAGCGGTTTTGGGCAGAATATAATGCAGTGTCACATTTTTGCCTTACTTGCGTTTTTTTTTTTTTTTTTTGCGACAGCCTACAGCCATGTTAAAGCCCCACCTTGAATCAAGTCCGTGTGTCTGCGCCTGAGTGTCTGCACGCATACTGGACGTTTCACAGTGACAGCACGGACTGTTCCTTTTTTTTTTTTTCTCGCCGGACACAAGCACTTCAACAAAACGCTTAACTGACAACAGTTTGTGACGACAGTAGCCATGACAAGAGGACTGGACTGGCTTGAACTTGGGGATTCCGCCAGTGTAGTCGGGAGAAGGGCCTTGAAACGAATCGACTATGTTAATTATGCCACCGTGATCTCATTGCTGTAGCTGCCCGGGCTCAAAGACTTATTGTGATCTGGACCGTGTCCAGGTTTGCCATCAATACATCAACTCGGATTTATAAATGATAAATCAATATTTTTAATATTTCCCTATTCTAATGTATTCCATTGGCTGCTGTCCAAGAAAAATATGCAGATGTAGGAGACTTTCACTCCTGGTAATTTAATATGCATTCACGTCAGGGCGAGACATGTACAGCTCACCTTCTGTGGAGGGAGAGCCATGTATGGACCATGTAACGACGGGTAAAGAGGCGGGCTAGGGACACAGTCTCTTTCTCTTAGACACACTTGGAACGCTGGTAGTCTTCAATAATGTCTTCTTTTAATAATCTCCTGTCTAACCGCAACAACTGGAGCATCCATAACGAGTTCACTTCAAGGGGAAGAAGCTTATATAAAAAATGAACGAAGGAGGATGAGAGAGGGGGGGAGAAGAAGAAGAGAGACAGAGAGAAAAAGAGAGCGGAGACTGAAAGGGAAAGACAGAGAGAAGAGAGAGAGGGAGAGAGAGACAGAGAGAGAGATAGAAAGAAAGAAAGGAGGAGGGGGTTACCCAAAAAAAGATTTCACTGCTTCAGCATAATTGCTGATCTCTACGATACAGTGATGAAGAAAATGGCATTCCCAAATGACCGGTCTAAGTGTAAAAATAAGGGGAGGGGGAAACTAATTAACTGGCTTACTTTCACCCAAGCCCCTTATATCACAGCTGCAGGCTGCCCCCTGCTGTTGGAACACTCCAAATGCCTCCAGTGAAATAGGCCACATCATAGGACCACTCCGTCTCCACTCTGAGCACCCCCCTCTTATTTACTGCAGCAAGAAACATCAAAGGTGGCTTACTTCTCAACAAACAACTCACCTTCTTGCAAATTAAAGCCTAATTTTATACCAGTCAACATGTCTTTTCAGCTCGATCACAAGCTCTATGTTTACGTATTAAGTCAAGTCACTATTTCTTTTAAATCTAATAAACAAAACAAAAAACTACATTGTATAAAATATCTCCAAATACAGAATTGAATTATATGCATAATAGACAACAAAATGCTTTTAAATGTGCAAGATCGAGCGAATAACTGGACACAGTGATGAGTACTGACTGTAATGGAAATGAATGGATGGGGCTCTATAGATTGCATATTCTGGAGGCATCACTATGAAGTGTCATCTTGGCGAGATGATCTCTGAAATGATGCCATTTAGAGATTCCCCACACAGGCGCCCTGGGGAGATGCAGGCTTACCTTCCCATCTCCCCCTGGCCTCCGGGAGAGTGAGACGGGAGCTGCGGAGACATTTCATGCCGCCACATGCACGGAATGAGAGAAGAGGAATCACACTCGGAGGGCAAGCCAAGGTGTTTCCCTCACCATTAGAGTAAACTAAGAGAGAGAGTAGGACCTGACAAGTGTTATCCCTGTGTAGAGGAAGAGACAGGGGATAGTGATAGTGTCAGAGAAAGAGAGAAGGAAAAACATTTTATTTTGAAGTATCGTCTCCTCGGCCATTTGCGAGAAGGAATCAGACTTTTTAAAGACACTTTAAGAACTAGAGCTGTTGAACGTGCAAGGACATCTGTTAAATAGCTCAGTCTGTCAGAATCTTCAATATATTCTCCCTCTCTGATTCTCTCTATCTCTCTCTCTCTCTTTCTGTACAATCTCTTTCATCCATAGATATTAATCTCATCTGGAGTGTATAAACAGCCTGTGATCTACTGTGGGATACCACTCACGCCCGCAGCGTACACTGTGATTCACTGCAGCACACATTGCAGGTGATATCCAGTGCGATAGTCACTGTCGCAGCGCTAGAAAACCATGAGGATTTGCATACAGTACATCCACTAAAAAACATCCATTAAAGACCTGCGCAATCCCACTGCCACTCATATTCTAACCTGCCTATACAAGAAATATGCAAAAATAAACACAAACTAAAATGCCATCACGATTAATACATACTTACAGTATCTGGTACATCCATATAGTAGGCTGATGAATTAAAAACAAACCAAAGACATGTACTACTCCATCACACAAACATACTGTAACATCTGGCAAAATCACAGGAATGTTTACAGTAATAGACAGCACTGCTGCCCTGTTGCACTGTAGCAATGTGCTACAATTTCTCATCCTTATTTCATATTTATGCTTGATTTGTTTACATGGCAGCAGGCCTGGTACATAGACAATACTCCCCTTAACCATATCTTTTTGACAAACACACCAGACCACAGATCTTCTGATCTCCCGTCCAATGCCTCTCTATCACAGACACAATTTTTTTTTTGTCAAGCACTGTGTGTGTGAGAGGTGACTGGGGTGAGGAGGCTCTTCTGTTACAGCACATCCACAACTCGACACACACGCACGCACGCACGCACACACACACACACACACACACACACACACACACACATTCAACAACCACACTGAGGGTTTCTGTGAGAACACACAACTACACATTTATTGCTATGCTTTTAAAGCGTCATAAATGCACAATACTAATACAACCATAATATGTAATACAGTCAACACTACATGGTCAACACACAACACACTACAGTAATTTACATAACACAGGAACTACACAGACAAAGAAATCCTTGCTCAATGATATGCTAAATCAAGCATAAGCCATATCATATGTCCTAAGACGGCAAACTGGTAATGTTATCTCCATCAGTACGACCCATATCAGTTACTCCACCTGCACAAACACCATAGCTGGATGGTGAAGACTAAAATAATGCTTCACATTCTAGCTATCTGACATATTAAATGCATTTTAAATTGCATAACAATCTAGCTATCACATCAATGGCTAATTATGAGTTATGTCATGATGTAGCAAACATCACTGTTTCAGTGGTGTAGTCTGTTGATATTATGTGTTAGTATTAGTAAGTTAGTAATCGGCCATTTTATTTTATTCTGTATGTGTGTGTGAGGGTATCCAAGTCAGTGTGCATACATCCTATGTATGTATTTGTATGTGGGAGTGCCGCATTGTCCACACATTTCCATGTGTGTATGAGTGTGTCTGTGCGTGTATGTGTATGTGTGTGTGCGTGTGTGAGTGCGTGTTTGAGTGCGTTCTAATGTCTATACACCCTCTGCACCTGTGTGTCCATGCATGAACAGTTTATTGGTTTACTTGCATGTGCAAGGAACATACTGCCTATTAGAGTGGCCAGAGTGGATTAATGAAAACAAACAGATGTAAACTGTGCACTGAGTGTGAGCCTAGTGAGAGAGAGAGAGCTCAAATCCCAAATCCCTCAGTGGAGACCAGCAGCAGCAGCAGCAGCAGCAGCAGAAGCATCTGCCTATCCCTAGAGACAATGAGAGAGTGTGTCTGGCTCTCTGTGTGTGTGTGTGTGTGTGTGTGTGTGTGTGTGTGTGTGTGTGTGTGTGTGTGTGTGTGTGTGTGTGTGTGTGCAGTCGTCATCTGCATTGTTGCGATGCAGCACTGTAGATTACTTGCCTTTTCTCATTCTTTTCTCTCTCTCACACACTCTCTGTCTCTATCTCTCTCACACACACACACACACACACACACACACACACACACACACACACACACACACACACACACACGCACGCACGCACACACACACACACAATCCCCTCATCTCTCTTCCACCTGAGTGTGAACACTGTACCTTTTTACCCTAAGATGCAAAATATGCGCTGTATAAGCGAAAGCAGCACCCCAACAAAGCAGTCTACTGACTGGGGATCAGTTGCAGCAGGGTGGTGCGCTGAGGACAGCCTAAAACCATCAGATGGTCATTTCAGACTTCTGAGGTGAAAATCATTAGCTGCTGCAGGCAGCCTCAAAAAACAGCTCCTCAAATTACGCTTAAACCAACTCTACACTGCAAATGTTGAAATATGCGGGGAATAGTGTATATGCATTAATCCATAGAAATATAGAAAAATAAAAATGTGGTTATTTAGTAGAGATTTGAGTTACTCAAACAAATTCAGCCACATAAACATGTGTTTACTATATTGACTTACAGTAAATAGTTGCGTTTAACAGAGAAGAACAGTCAAACCGAATGGTTAACTTTTAAATTTCAATGTCTTGTCGTAAACACAAACTGTTTGCAAATATTTGCCTTGTTTTGTTTGTTTATGAAGGCACGTCAGGCAAGGCACATAATTATCAGAACATAATATATGCTACCATATGGGACCTTGGTGCTGTTGCTTTACCCAATGAGCTACAGGAACAATATGAGACATTTAAACCCAACCGAACACCTTCAAAGGAGTTAAACGAGACATTTAAACCAAACCGAACACCTTCAAAGGAGTTAAACGAGACATTTAAACCAAACCCAACACCTTCAAAGGAGTTAAACGACATTTAAACCCAACCGAACACCTTCAAAGGAGTTAAACGAGACATTTAAACCCAACCGAACACCTTCAAAGGAGTTAAACGAGACATTTAAACCCAACCGAACACCTTCAAAGGAGTTAAACGACTGCGCCAGGACACAGAAAAAGGGAGAAGTTGAAAAAGGAAAAAAAGACGAGAGGACAGAGGAACAGAAAAGGAAACGGAGCTTGGCCGCTCGACACCTGTCTCCTTTTCTTCGGATCGGGTCACGAGGGCTGCGTGTAGCCGTTCAGACGGAGCTTGTTCTCAGATGACTGGGTCCATGCTCCGACAACATCGGAAAAGTGCCCAGATGGGTCTTGAACAGCGACCGCTACAGCAGCGAGCCACGAACACACTACTCGTTCCCATTTCTGAGAGAGCAGATTGATTGTAAAAATGTGAAAAACGGCTCATCTGGAAAGCGACTTGTTTTGTCTCGGTCGCCTCACAGGCGGTGGCGGTGGTGGTGGTGGCACTGTGGCTGGCGGTGCTGATGGAGGTGCTCATAGCCACACCAAGGGCCCAATTCCACACCGTGGAATCCTATTGATTTTTTTTTTCCTTTTTTTCCCCTGTGTGACTATCACACAGCCCCTGTGTTCGTGGACGATACAGTCTTCAAATGTGCACCTCGCCTCGATTCCAATTTTAGGAGTTGGACAGCTGCTTATGGGGTCTATGTTTTACAGTGAGGCAACCCAGACTGCCTCATCTCGCCAGAGACAGATGACCCTCGCTCCTCTCTGATTGTTTCCTGCTGTCCGCCATTCGTCAGCCGCGGACCCCCTGAAAAGTCTGCTCCCCGTCAGGATGAAAGAGTTAAAGCATGAGGGCGGTCTATGTATAGTGTAGTGTGTGTGTGTGCCTGTGTGTATCTGAGTGTGTGTGTGTATGTGTGACTGTGTGTGTGTGTGTGTGTGCGTATGTGTGTGTGTGTGTGTGTGTGTGTGTGTGTCTGTGTATGTGTGTGAGAGAGAGAGAGCGAGAGAGAGAGAGAGAGAGAGAGAGAGAGAGTGGTAGGTGTGTGGAATGAAAAAATCCTCTGCTTTCCCATTCCACACAATCCCCTGCTGCCAGGGAATTCATTACCGCCACTGTCCGCACTTATTTGCAGAGGAATAAAATAATGGCAGTAAAAGAAACAGTCTTGGCAGTGCTGGATTAAATTCTTCATAAGAACACACGATGGAGAGATGCAGGAGTTAGAAATGTGGGAGGGGAATGAAAGACAAAAATACAGCATGTGCGAGAGAGAGAGAAAGAGAGAGAGAGAGAGAGAGAGAGAGAGAGAGATCCAGCAGAAAAATTGCTGAAAATTCCCATGACTTTAATTATTCCTATTCTTTGTATCAGTATCATCTTCATAATTACTCTAATTATTAGACAAATATGCTGCACGTAGTAATTTAGGTGTGTTTACTCTGGAATAAAAGTGTACAGGATGCTTATAGAAAGATGCTAGGCAGACAGACAGACAGTCAGACAGACAGACAGGCAGACAGATGGACAGAGATAGGCATAAAGTGGCTGTACTGTAGCTCCTGTCTCTCTGCTCCAGCCTCAGCCAGTCTGTGTGCAGACACAGAGGAGGTAAATCTGTTCTGGGTATCTTGAGCCCAGCACCAGTGTAATTATTTGAAGTTCAGAAATATCCCCGAGCATCCATTAGCGATCCGTAAACAAAAGCTAAAAGACATTTTCCACAGGGCCAGCAATGGCTGAGTGACAAATTGGGTCGCTGAAAAGGGGACTTCATGTTGATTTCTTTTATTTATATTTAGGGAGGAGAACTGAGAACAAAAAAAAAAAAGAGAGTGAAACGATCTCGGGGAAAAAAAGGCTTCTGGTCCTAGTTAAGCTAAGCCAATTCCCCGGAAAGGAACAGGTATGCTCTGTTTGGCAATCGACTCCGCAGGGACTCCGTCGCCGTACCTGAGCCGAGGCAAACGGAGGCTGATCGCATCATTTGCCCTTTTAAAAGACTCTTCAAAGGGAACGGCGCGCAGTGCAACGCACTGGAGTTTGAACTGCTGCTGCACACATGATCGGTCAAGGATATGACATGTGCCGGCCGCGTACGCCTGCACTCAAACGACTCCGCTCGATAGCAAGACACGGGTTCCATAAATGGCGTCGCGCTCGCCGCTGTGTCCTGTCTCTGTCTGCTAATGAAGGTCACAGACTGAGATGTCAGACGTTAGACAACATTCAACCGCAAGCACGTGGCGGC